>NW_017306659.1:1023738-1039812 GCF_000935625.1 Nanorana parkeri
GCTGATCGCCTATATGTCAAACACCCGGTAACGGGTGTGTTTAATGGGTCGGGTCTTTTCTGCCCGTGCGTGCCCGCTAGGGGGCGCGCGCGAGCAGAAAATAATTGCCGTCTGGAGACGGCAACCCGCAAATGCAGCAGTGCTGTCCGTCCGTTTTTTTACTGCGGACGGCAAGAGGTTAAAGACACAAAAATGCTATGTGTTTATGAATACATCATTAAATTTATTTTCTCAATGGAAGAAGTATAAGTACCTGAATTTGACTTGGTTTCAGCCTCTTGCAGTCCCCATACAGCAGGCTGGGAAAGAGAAGCAGCACAAGGACCCAATCAGTTCAAGTGCTGAAAAGAAACATGCTTATAAAAAGGTAGTGCAGAGTGACAGAGAGATGAGCTCATTGTCTGCTGCTTTTCTTTTCGTGGTCTAGTCAGAGACAGGGGGAAGTGACAATGCAGGTATAGATTTGCAAATATATGTTTGCATATCTATACCTGTAAATTAATGAGCTGGACCAAGAAGAAGAGGAATCTGAATTGTGTGCTGGTGGGAAGGTTGTTGGTCCACCTCACCTGATGATAAATACATGGTGACTTCTCTATATGTCATACTAACAGTTTAAAATGTTTAAACTATTGACCATTTCTTATGTTGATTAACTAGTTAGCATGTAATATATAGGTCCAGCTTGCCAGAATGTTGTGCAGAGCCCCAAGAGCTTGCTCGTGGAGAATTAGCAAAACTAGTAACAGGTTACAAAGCTTAAATCATCTACTTTACAGTACATTTGCACATTACTTCCTATCCATAGAAGAATGTAGGTCAGTGTAGAATATGACCTGTTTGGGATTTTATCGACTCTTAACAGTCTTGAAGAAACACCAGGTGGGAAGCATTTTACATCAGCACCAAGATCAGCACATCCTCAGGTATTTTATATGAAGAACTTAGCCTCTACATTGTGTAAAACTGCCCCTGAGCTTCTGACATCAGAAAAGCTTGCCTCTGTACAGGAGCAGTACCAAGCAGCACTATTTTTTATGGTGCATAGCCTACTAAATAGTTATGCATTAAATTGAGGTTTCTGCATGGACCCTTATCCTAGGGCTGCTCTGGCAATTTTATCTAATTGCTGCTGAGAAGTTTAACCGCTTGTTGACAATTGTCTCATTAAAACATATTGATAAACACAAAAGGGAGTAAGAGGAAATCTTTTCAAAATGAGGGAAATCCCTTGATTGGTTGTCACTGGAACAAGTATACATAAATGTTTTGCCTTTTAGATAACATTTAAGCATGCTGTAAATTGACTGGTTAATTGACTTAAATGGTTAAGTCTCTCAATAAAAACAGATTTGCCAGTGTAGCCCTAGCCTTAAATGGCATAATTATATAGGTCACAGTTGCAGCGTGACCCTTGTTGGTATGCTATTGGCTTTCAGTGAAAACCCTTGTTTTATTGTTACCGCTTGCGACTGTTCATAGATTGTGCAAATTCCAGCATGATCCTAGAATCTAGCTAACCATACTCCTCCAAAACAATTCTATATTGCTTCAGAAGTTGAATACTATTATTGCCCTTTGTTATGAAAAGAATCATCATGATGTTTCTCATTGACAAAAACCTAACCTTTTGTCCTTTTTTGTATCCTGGAATGACCTTGTATTGGCTTGTTTGGAATTTTTAAATGAAATGATGCACTTGACACTTTTGCCAAACATATGCAAGACATGAACCAAATTACACAAGCATCTGGAAAACCTCTAGCATTCCCAAGAACTGGGTTGTGAAGTTAGTCTAGGTCATATTTAAAAATAGTGCCACAATTCTTTGCAAAATCAATAATCAAATTTTTTTTACAAAGATACTTCTGACATATTCTGCAAGCTTTTCAGTGTAATTTCAAAGAAACGTTAAGGAAAGATAACATACTTTCTGATCAAATAAATTTGTCTGTACAACTATTCAAAGGGTCAGGCCACCCAAAAGTAATATTACAGATATAGGTGATTTCTAGTGGGCAGCTGATTTTGTGTGTCACAAGATGTCTTTGGCAACATCTTCCTGTGCTACCAGCGATAGCAATGGAAGATCTTGGTGCCAGAGGCCCCATGTGTTCACCATGAAACTGGTACACCACTATTTTCAATTTGGTGTTTTTCAAGATAAAATACAAATTGCATTCCTGCTTCTGATTCATCTTTTATTCTATCCCCTTAACAGTTTGTAAGAAACAGAAGGCCATTGTTTTTCACATTAGCTTGGCAGACTGTATTCTGCCCATGTTATAAAATAAAGCATGCGGGGTATGATTTTATCTGACCTAGTTCTGTATACCCTTAAGGCAAAAATCATAAAAAGCTACTCCAGGTCTCAGAAAAGTGTGATGTTTCTGAAAGAGAAGTGTCACATTTTTTCTTGGAAAACCACCTTAAAGCATACACAAGGTCTGCTTATTTCCTAACTTTCCATCCCACTGAATATAAACCGCTAATTGGAACCTATAAAAAGGCAAAAGATACTCGCCTTTCCCCCGCCTACTGATCCTTCATCTAGGTAAGTGTGATGATATTTAGCCTTTTTGTGGGATCCTGGGAAAGCCAAGGATCCAAGATCGCAAGAGAATGCTCTCAGCTTTTTAGGATGCCATGCTCTACTTTAAACTGCTGTAATTCATTAAAATTTAGGACAGTACTGATTCACTTTATCTTAGAAATTTACTATTAGACTTTGTACTGAAGAAATACTGACATGTGTTTAACATGCAGCCATACTGAATATGCATTGTTACAAAACATTTGAAAGTATTACAAATGTCTACTGTGATGTAATGAGCAGCATAATGGATAAACATCTGGTCTTAAACATTAACATAGCTAGTCCTTTGAACCCACCTTTCTGACAAATGATATAAAACAGTGCAGTTTATATAAATAAGCAAATTAATTTATACTGTCCAAGTATGCTGGTGCTCAATGAAGAGGAAGCTATGGTCAAATTTAATTATGTGAATGATATGATCCATAAATACAAGTCTTATGATCTTTTGAGCTTCCTGCCTGATTTTAAGGAGGTGGCATTCTTGGCCAACAGATTTTGAAAGTAGGTGGATATGTTTTCCTGTTTTTTTTTCTCTTAAGTATTTTTAGTAAATATAACCACAAAGGGTGGATAATATTGTGTCATATGCACATGTGGCATAGTCCGGAAGACCGCTTGTATAATACTGAGTGGGGATAAATCATGGAATAAATAAGAAGCTAAATCTGCTGAATCTGATTTTAATTTCTTTAGCTAGTAATTCTGCCTTCTGTTTAGGGAACTATTTCCAATTATCTTACAATAAGAAATTAATGTTCGAGAAGCACAGCATTTAGGAAATTGCTTTCCCAGAACACTTTTACTAGAAAGTCTGAGCTCTGTTCTTGCCATTCTATATAAGACACAAACAATAGCAAGATACTAATCATTTTAAAGAGGACCTGTACTTTTATAGGCTGTCTCCAAAAAAAGGCAATTAAAAGGCAAAGGACTAGTCACCAGTATTGCCTGTGGGCTTCCAGTAGCTGTTTTTTCCCCAGTACTAACTTACCATGGCTTGTTCTGGACTGTTCTGTCTCTGTGTGAAGGTGGCCATCTTGCTGAGGAAAAGGGCTCTACTTCCTCATATCAGAGCTGCCTCCTGATGACTGGTGATCTCATTACTGCAGGGGACTATGTAAGAAACAGCAGGACAGGCATAGAAAGCACAGACTGGATGAAGCAGAAGCAGGGAGATCATTACACTGCAGCTTTCACTCCAGCAAGGAGAACAGTGATCATCACAGAAGAGACATCACCAAATCTCACACCAGAACGCATGAACTCGCAGTCACAGGCAAGAGTCCATATCACACTACAGATATAAAGCTATGAGGCTGTAGGCAAAGAAGTGACTAGGATCACTTGCATACCAGGAAGTGCACTGATAATTGTGAGGAGGAATACAAGACAAAAGCAAGATTTTTTAGGTTACTGTTTTGACACAATTAGGTGTTTTTAGAACATAGCTTTACTTTTTGAGTTCAGGACCACTTAAGGTGCATTGGTTTTTATTTTATCATTATGAGCACAATTTGTAAATACAGTGTAAAAAAGTACAACATTTGCAATATTGTATGGAAAGGTTTTTTGATTATTATTTATCACTATGTTTCAATATTTCCAAATTGAGTTTTAGAAAGGGAACCAGTACTGAGATAAATATGGAGATGGCTTTTGCTGACCACTTTGCAGGAATATGAGTTGCCTGGCTCTGTCCTGTTATAATATACTTTGTCACTGATATGTAACAAGCATTCAGATTATTAAGTCAGAGTGAAGTCATGATCTGCATACTTGTGCCTAGTCATTGCCATAGAAAGTATCGAAGCTTTTGGATATCTATGGCAGCAAAAAGGAGTCCGCAATGGCAGCCTCCATTATTCTTATATATCCTTTTTCTTCCTATGACTTTTCTTAAAATGACTCTTACAAAAAAAAAAGCTGTTAGTAAGTACAATACAAAGCACACATACCAGAATCCCAGACTGTTCTGATCAGGATAAACTCCAATGCCCCCTGGTAGTATTGAAGCTTGCCCAGTCCCTTCCACCTCCCCCACAGTACTATTTGCCCACTGTGATTGGTTACCTCACTAACCAAAAGCAGTCCTCCTGCGGCAGAATGGGACAGGCAAGCTTTAGCACTAACAGGAAGTGCTGGAGTTTAGCCCAATCAAAATAACTAAGGATTGAGCCATGGTGATGCATGTATGGTCAGACACCTCTAGTCTTTCTTTTTAAGTCACTTAGTTAAAGTTTAGCGGTTAAAACACAGAGTGGGAAAGATGTAGAACACAAAGAGTGGAGAAGGTGTAAAATCATTTTTTTTTAATTGTCTCTGTCCATACTACGAAATTTAACCTCACATCCTGCTCCCCTTTTATCAAGACAGGAAGTGAGGGAAAATATCTTCAAATGTGAAACAAACAGCAATAGAAACACCATTTTAGTACAGTGCAGAAGGGTTCAATTAATATTGTTTTGCCTGTCTTTTCTCTTGTTTCCTAACTCTGGGGCATATTTTGTGACCGTGTTCCTAGAATAATTATTGACAGGAAATCTCATAATCGGAGATACACTTTAATAAGAAGCTGACAGAGATTCTAAGCTCTCCCTACTCTATCAAATATTTTAAAAAAAGTGTTGGTTGTTGAAACCGGAATTGGGCTTAAACTCTGAGCTCACCAAGATAGATTGACTTGTAAATTCTTCACTATCATTTTCTAGGGTACGTAAACCCAAAACCAAAAATGTTAAATATTGCTGCTTACTAGTCCTCATATGTGGTGGCTGCATTATATTTCTTTTTTCAGTGTGTTTTCTCTTTATTTTTACCTGGTAATCCTTGGAATAATATACTTCCTGTCCCTGGGTGGCTATGCTCAATCCTCCACCCCACTACAAATATGTCTGCCTTGCTTATCTCTATTACATGTGAGCTTTAAGTGGAGCTCATGGGAAGTGACAAGAACACTGCATTTCTGCCAAGATCAACAGGTGTTTTTCTGTACCTGCTAAAAATGTTCTCAGTCTAAAAACAATTTAAAGCTGTAATTTATTAAACTTTTGTTGTGTTTAGTTATCCTGCAAGACAAGCCAGCTCCTGTGTTAACCACACTTTTTTTTGTTTCTGGGACAATTAAACTTGGCCTTCTGTGAGCAATTTGACTCATTGTGAATGTTTTCATTACTATTTAAAGCTGAGCGGAACCATTGTCAGCTGCCTATGTTTTTGCCATCATCTTCAAAGTGTTAACAACGGTAGCAATGATTGTAAGCTGCTGTTTTTTATTTATTTATAAAATGCAGATTTTTTTTTTTCCTGTTAAAGTCAATCTAAAGCCAAAACTTGTTTCCCCACTGTGAAGATTTCCCTTTACTTCCAGTCCCTTAGACAAAGCAGGACATTAGAAAAATATCTCCGAAGTAAGAAAAATATCTCTGAAGTGATGGACATATCCTTGTACACAGTTGCCACTGGAACAAGTGTCCTCATGGAAGATTTCCCCTTGACTCCTGTTCCCGTGGCAACTTAAAATGTTCAATTTTCCCCTACATTCAGGTCTGATGACATGGTAATAGAGAGGGTAAATCTCCCCAGCAGTCGCAGAGACAATATATATCTGAAAGGGTTCTAACCCCCCACCACTTTATCCAAAACTAAAAAAAAGTTTTTTGGGGATACCCTTTAATTCAAATAGATGGAAACAGGTCAGTGGTTACACAGCTTGGCATTAATTGGTGATCCTTTTTTGAATTACTAGAAAGTAAATACCATATTTAGAGTCATTTAGTGTGTACACAAAGTAGAGATGTTGATATACCAGACCTTTTTCTGTCTGAAATGTCATGGTTTCTTGTACCTCGAACCTCAGATGCCTGCAGATAAAAGGAAAAGTTTATTTGCTTTTTCACAGAGTATTTTTCTTTATTTTTATTGTTCATGCAGAAAGTGCCTGATTTGGTTTGTATAACTGAGCCTTGGTTAAAGAGCTCTGCTAAGCATTATTTGTATGCACATTGACTCATAACTTAACCCACAGAGAAACAGCACTTCTGTCAAAAACACGAAGGACAATGACAGGCCTTTATCGTCACATTACCAGAATTATTTTTTTTCCCCCTTAAGCGTTACACTAATACATTACTGATTGCGTGTTAGAAAATCTTATCTACTATATTCAAAAGACTCTGTTAGCAGAATTTAAGCACTGCGTGAGAGAATGTACAGTGTCACTAAAGAAGAATTTCCCTTGGCCTATCACATTGAGAACGTATTATGCTCCAAAGATACATTGCAGTAGGGCCAAAGAAATTGCTACTTAAAGTGACATTAAACCCTCAGATTTTTTAACATAAAACAATACTGTAATGTGTGCCTTACTGTAATCCATGGTTGTCTCCCTTCTCTTTGCTGCTCTTCCTTTTAAATCTGTATCTGTTCTCATGCTCTGCAGAACTTCTGTTTTGCAGCAGACTGCCTTGTCTTAGGAATGGATACACGGTGTCTGTGTATAGGTTTGTATAGGCTGAGCCAGCACTACAGGAAGAGGCCCTGAGCTGAAAAGGGAAGTTCTCCCCAAGCATGAGAAGACATGAGGATTTAAAAGGAAGAGCAGCAAAGAGAAGGGAAACAACCATGGATTACAGTAAGGCACACATTACAGTATTGTTTTATGTTAAAGAATCTGAGGGTTTACTGTCACTTTAAGCATGATTTATTAGCATTTAACGAAGTTGTTAGTTCATGTGAGTGTCATGCCTCTTATCAGGCACATGTGGAAAGAAAAAAAATTGGGCTGGGATCTTCCTACTTCTCAGTCATGCTGTAACATGACTGTGTCGCAAAAACAAAGGACAGAGTGGGAGAGGGTGGTTTAAACATAGCATGTTCACGTTGTCAGTCCTTGGCTACATAGTAGCTGCTCTCCCATTACAAAAAAAGAGTAAACATTTCAATTTATTAAATTTTGTCTTTTAAAAACAGCTTATGTTGAAGCAAAATCATGCTTTGTCAGAACACTGCAATTCTTTGTTGGGCGTACATTAAAGTGACATTAAAGTCACAACTCCCCTCCCCCCCATGTTGCTTTAAGGACTTACCTTAAAGGAGAACTATGGGGTCAGTGTTTTTCCCCATAGTTCTCCTTAGGGTAACGGGAGGACACAAACTAGCGTCCTCCCGTTACCCTAAGCTCAGTATACCGCGAGCTACAGCTCGCGATATACTGAGATGCCGCAGCCGGAGCGGATCCCGACTTAGATGACGGGATCCGCCCAGCTGCGTGAGTGACAGCTGGCTCTGCCTATCTAGAGGCAGAGCCAGCTGTACCCGCCCCCTCCCCCGTCCGTTCCACCAGTCAGCGCTGGCAGATCGGAGAGGGGAATCCAGCCCCTCCCCCTGTCACGGCAGAGAGCCGTGACAGGATCGAGAGGCGAGCGAACCCGGTATGTGTTCGCTCACCTCCCGATCTACTGAGCCGACATGTGACAGTCTCATTGTCACAGGTCGGCTAGAACTATGAGGTGAGTGAAAAGCACTCACCTCATAGTTCTCCTTTTAAAAGATGCCTCTTAATCCGATCATCTTCTTCCTTCCACCTGTTTTCAGCAGTCCCTCCAGCACTGCTGCTGGTCTCTGATCCAGTGCAGACTTGTCTTACGGTGTCTGTCCGACGTGCACGATGCGTGCATAGACTTAGTGAGTCTCTCCTCTTCTCCCTGCCGATGATCTCTGCTGTACATGCGTCTGTACTTATCCTTCTGCATGGCCGCTCGAGAAGCTTCAGATCTACAGCCAGGAGCAAGCAGCGGAGACAGAGGTGAGTTTGCACCTGTTTGGTAACGTGTTTATTTTTTTCAATGTTTTTGCATGTATCTACTGCTTGCTAGCAGTAGATATATGTAAAGAAAATGTGACTTTAATACTACTTTAACACCATTTTCATTAATCAGTTGCTTTCAACCCTAGATCTAACCCTTCCCTCTCTATCCAAAACAAACAAAAAAGCACTGCACTGTAAAAACCTTATATCAAAACATACAAAGAAGTGATAAGAATTTCACTTTAAATACTTTAGTTTCCCCAAAACAACAGTAATAAATTTTGATAACATCTTGACCACACACTATTTAGGAAGCTGATTACTTATAATATAATACTTATAATAATATAATAAGATATTATAATATCTTCTAGAAGGCACAGCAAAGTTAACAAAAGGTAAGTAACGTTTTACATGACATTTGTTTTATCATACGCTTAGATTTCTCTTCTTCTTAGATGGCTTTTTCTTAAGGTGCCCATACACCTTACAATTATCTGTAGATTTTCTGTGGTCAGATGGAAAAAGTGCAACAGATTGGCCCAGCTGGAGATTGCTCCATCCACACAGTTAAGTGTAGATGGAGGAATCTGTTGCACCTTTTCCATCTGACCACAGAAAATCTGCAGACAATTGTAAGGTGTATATACGGCCAGCTTTAGTTTAACTCATTGCAACACAGGGAGAATTAAAGTGACATTAAACCCTCAGATTTTTTAACATAAACCAATACTGTAATGTGTGCCTTACTGTAATCCATGGTTGTCTCCCTTCTCTTTGCTGCTCTTCCTTTTAAATCTGTATCTGTTCTCATGCTGGGCAGAACTTCTGTTTTGCAGCAGACTGCCTTATCTCTGAAATGGTTACATGGTGTCTGTGTGAAGGTTCACAACCTGAGCCAGCAGTACAGGAAGAGGCACTCGGCTGCAAAGAGAAGTTCTCCCCCAGCATGAGAAGAGATACAGATTTAAAAGGAAGAGCAGCAAAGAGAAGGGAAACTACCATGGATTGCAGTAAGGCACACATTACAGTATTGGTTTATGTAAAAAAAAATCTGAGGGTTTAATGTCACTTTAAGCTTTAAAGTAAATTAGTACTAATTGAGTTCAGTGCAGCGCCACTTTAAAATGAAACTTAAATTAGCCCAACTTTAGGCAAATATAAAAAGATAGCTTTACAATGCAGATTTGTGTTCATTAAAACATTTGGTTAATGTGTGTACACTACAATTAAAATTGAAAATGAGGCCTTACAGGAGACGATGGAAAAAAAAGTACTCACTATACAATATACTCACTATTGGGTAAAACATCATCCTTACAGCTTATTTGGTTATGACACAGAGGATGTATTATGCCATCTGCAGTATGTAAAACTTTCAGCAGACCTATTACCAGGGATACATGTGTATACATCCTTGAAGGAATAGGTTTGCAGACGTGTGATTTTCTTTTTTTTACAATGACGACGCCCACTAAAAAAGAGAATAATAATAAAAATCTATAATAGACCTGTTGGAGTTTCTTCTTCATAACATAATTTTTTTTGTTCTTGAGGTTTGCTGTAAGAGACAAATAAGGGGTTTTGGCAGTGAAATCACTGCAGTGTTGTCACCTTTTCTGCTGCTGTAGCTACTTAGCAGTTGGCACCATTGACAGCCCTATCAGTCAATATCTATGTGTCTCTCTGCCAACAGCCCTTTAGATTGACAGCACATATCTCTATCTGCAGGAGTTTAGGGTAGTCATATAAAAGCCCTGCTCTGTGCCCCCACCCCTTCTATAAATGTAGGCATCTTTACAGTGACATACAATTCTTTTTTGCTTTTAGTCAGGTAAATGCATTTTTTGTTATGTGTTTTGCTCTAGTTTTTCACTTGGATCGGTGTTACATGTATCTTGAGCCATATGGTTACTTTAAATAGAAACCTTTTTTGTCAACCTTCTCAGTTTTTCTGTGTATTAATAATAAATTTACGCACTAACTACAAAGGTGTGAAAAAGGAAAACGTGTCTGTTTCTCAACTTTGTCTTATGACAGATCTTCTTCAGATATAAGGAATCTAATTAACAGGCTTAGCTAACAGCAAATAATAAACAGACAGAACTTTGATGTATCTGCTAAGGTTCTTTCAGGTGCTTCCAGTCAGCTGTCTACTGGACTGCATAACTGGGTGTGTATGCTCTAAACAGAATTAATTATATGTTTCCTGCAGTAAGCACAGCTAATGCTAATAAGGTGCTTTCATATTAACATAAAAGTTTTAGTTACCTTCCATTTGTCCTTTCTCCATTCCCTAAACTATACTCCAGATAGAAAGCTAAATACTTTGTTGAAATACATGTATTGGAACTGTTTTATCTGCCAAAGGATTTGTAATTCTGTTCAACCAGCCTTGATCTAGGCATACCTGACAGAATGCAATCCTGCAATTAGTGAGATCTCTACAGACCAAATTGCATTTGAGCAATACAGTCTTATATTGAAGCCACTCCAGTGAAGGAGGATGAGATCATCACTCTTTTCTCCCCTCCTCTCAAAGACCTCTTTTTAGATGGACAGTGCTATGCAACATGATAGGGTGTTGAGCTGTTCACATACTTTTGCACACTGGATGTTAAAGTACATTTAATGATTTCAATGAATCAGTAACTGGCCTGGCCTGGCCTAAAACATGGAAAAAGGTAGTAACAGTGCTGAAATACCTGTGTTAATCTGAAATCATTACAGTGGAACTTGCAGCCTAGTCCTGATTTAAGTGGATATTGCTACTACTTACGATGTCCCATGCATAGAGACTGTTGTGAGCCTTGTAGGCCTTGTGAAGTGAGAACTCTATTTTGGTCTTTTGCTAGCAACTAGAGAATTAATATTGTGGTATTGTGTCTTCCTGTGTTGTTTTCTCAAATTAGAGAAGATTACATAGCTAATAACAACAAAGACCATAGAAGAGCAATTACAGGTGAAGTTCTCACAAAACAGTACACCTTACTCATTTTAAGGTGATGAAGTTCGGAACCTTTTAGCATGCTAGAATCCTGGGAACAAAGGAAATATGGACATTTGGTTCATCTCTTGGAATTTAATCTATAGTTAGGAAAAAAGTGTGTCTGGTATAGGCCCAAAGGGCCTGTCCCAGAAACTAGGGGTGCACCGATACCAGTTTTTTGGTATCAAGTGCGAGTACCGATGTTTTTTTTCCTGTACTCGCCAATACCGAGTACCGTTACCTTGTGCCCTGATTATCAGGAAATTGGGCGGTGGATCATGACCCATTGCCCGGCTTCCTGATTGCCTGGGAAGCCGGTGTTCTATCTAAAGAACACCGGCTTCACTTGCTGAGGCTGCCTGGCTTCCTGACCAATCAGGAAGTCAGGACAGCAAGTCATGAGGTGCCGTCGGGCTTCCTGATCGATCAGGAAGCCGGGCTGCCTAGCAACAAGTGAAGCTGGCTTCCTGGCCAATCAGGAAGCCGGGCGGCATGCCATGATCTGGCTTCCTGATTGGCTAGGAAGCCGGACTCACTTGTTCCTATGTAGTCTGGCTTCCTGACCAATCATGAAGCCGGGAGGCAGGTCATGACGTGCCACCCGCCTTCCTGATTGGTTAGGAAGCCAGGCAGCCTAGCAGCAAGTATAGTCGGCTTCCTAGCCAATCAGGAAGCTGGGAGGTGGGTCATTTCCTGATTGGAAAGGAAGCCGGCACCATGCTCCCACGGCACTGCCGGTCAGGTAGTGTACAAGTACTTGCCCAAATACTTGGTATCGGCACCTATACTAGTATTGGTAGCAGTGCATCCCTACCATAAACACAGCAATTCTGTGGTATACTAATACTGTATCTCTGTACCTTTCTGGCTGTGTAACAAGCAGCATCACAGAAGCGAGCTTTTTTCTGTGATGCTGCATACATGTAGCATGTTCAATCTAGAAACTTGCTCCATAGGGTGCCTATGTTCACATATGTGGCAGCGTTATGAACATCAGGAGAATTTCTTTTATTTTTGGGTTTTTTTTGTTGGTAAAGGCTGAGGCTCTGCCTCTAGATAGGCAGAGCCAGCTGTCACTCACGCAGCTGGGTGGATCCAGACATAATTGTCGGGATCCATTCCGGCTGCGGCGTCTCAGTATACTGAGCTTTGGGTGACGGGAGGACGCTAGTTTGTGTCCTCCCGTCACCCTTAGGAGAACTGTGGGGAAAAGCCCTACCCCATAGTTCTCCTTTTAAGGTTTGTTTTACCTTCTGTCATTTAAAAAAGAACTCTGGGCAAAAGTGTTCTTAACCATTGCAGTGGGGCTACACCAGCACTGCAAGGGTTAAGTGCTTGTTTTTGTTGAGGTTATAAAAGTTATACTCCAACCGCTGCCTGCTTCTCCAGTAACTGAAGCCTCTCTCCTGTGCTGCAGAATTGGAATGTTCCTCAGCATCTATAATATCTTTGCATTTATAACATAGAGCATGATGATTTACAGGACCTTAAACTGCTGCAGCGGAGGGGCAGAGAGGCTCCAGGGACCTGTCTAAGAGCAAGCCGGGTCGGAGGATCGGGTGATTTTTACTTTTTGAACCTAGACAAAAATGAGCAGTTAATCCTTGCAGTGCGGGGATAGCCCCACCAAAAGGGCTAATAGAAACTCTGGAGCCGGAGTTCTGCTTTTAGGGGTCAATAAAGAAAAAAAAACAAACTCTAAAAACAATGTTTGTGACACAAACAGGATCTTCAGTGGTCAAAATACATGGCAATGATAAATATAATCCCCCTGATTTTAGATTCATATTCCTCGTCCTAGACAGATGGTATGAAAGTATCCACACTCTCTTGTTTGGTTTTTGTATCTAGTAGCCTCTCATCCAACTTGGATGTGTCAATCTCTAACTTGAGAAAAATGGACAGATGAAAAGGATGGACTGCCTGATTCCAGTTCATAAGCTTTTTGAAAAGATGGTTGTGAATCAGCACATCTTCTTAATGTCACCAGTGCATCTATCAATTCACTCACTAGGTTCAGCAAAACTCTATTTGTCAATCTATTTGTGAAAGAAGCGGATGGAAAATTGTCGGCAGAACAGTAACTGAACAGTAACTGCATCCAGTCAGATCCAGTCACTGTTCAGGTATTCAGCAGTCACAGGTCCTATAGGTTTCTGATTGCAATAAACGTTAGGGGAGAATTCTTTCTCCACCCTGAAATCTAAGGGCGTTTGGCCAACTCAGTTATTGCCAGAATTGCTTGTGTCTTTCATCTACCTATCAATGTTTTGCACGTACAAGTTGCAATTATCTGGTCATGCTAAAATCCATGTTTTATGATTCTGAACTTTATTGGGTTTTTTGTTGTTGTTTCTAAATTCAGTTACTCAATTATAACAAAGAGTGGATAGCGCTATACACTCTGTACTGAACAATACAGTGTTTACTCCGCACACTGCCAAACATTTTACATACCATTTATAAAATGCAGACTGAAGTGTGGAGCTTGCTGTGTTCCTTAGAGTACTCTTTAAAAGAAAACTATGGGGTAAGTGTTTTTCCCCATAGTTTTCTTAAGGGTCACAGAAAGACATATACCAGCGTCCTCCCATGACCCAAAACTCAGTATATCGCGGTATACTGAGACCGCCGCAGCCGGGACGGATCCCGACAATGCTGTCGAGATCCACCCAGCTGCATGAGTGACAGTTGGCTCTGCCTATCTAGAGCCAGAGCCAGCTGTACCCGCCCCTCCCCCATCCGTTCCTCCAGTCAACGCTGGAGGAGCGGGGAGGGGGGGGGAATCCCTGCAGGGAGCCGTGACTGACAGTCACTGCTCTCTGCAGGGAGATCGAGAAGTGAGCAAGCAACGGTATGTACTCCCCGATCTATTAAGCCGACGTGTGACACGTCGGCTCCAACTATGAGGATGAGTGATTTTCACTCACCTCATAGTTCTCCTTTTAAATAACGTTGCAGAAAAAAACTCCCTGATTGGGAGAGAGGTTGGTCACATGACTTTGACAGATAATGGGGTTGGATTCTTATCTACGCCAATTCATTTTCCAGTGAGCACACTGCAGTCAGAGAAGTGACATTTTTTGTATTTACCTACTTGTTGGTAACCTCACTTTAAATTTTCCAGCATTTATTTTGCAAATTTGTTATCACTATCAAACTTTTTTCACTGATTCTATCCCATGCTTACTATTACAAGGTTGCACACTTGATCACACACTGATCGAGCCTGCAAAAAAGCACTGTAAAGATTGTTCACATGTGGTCTATATTCTCCTAAGCAGATGTGACCACTTCCAAGGCAGAACTTTGAGGTTTTTAATCGTAATTTACAGTTTTCATGTTAGAATAACTTCAGTGGCAGCCATTTCAAAAATGATCAAACTATTCTTAAAATGTACATATATTTTTAGAATAACAAGTCTGTCATTTTATTTCTTTTTAATGTGTCAGATAATTACAGAACTAGAATAGGCAATGCTTAGAATCTTGTGGTGTGTGGATTACTGGTGTAAAATGTCAGCTTTTAAAAAATGAAGTCTGGTTGTTACTGCTAAAAGGTTCTAGACAACAACAATGAGAGTTGCTCACACTTGGAGCAGCTATTTTAAAATTAATCACATATGAAGAATATTAGTCATTTACAAAACATTTCAATGGATTAGGTCAAACATTCTGAAATTGTCTTAATTCCTGCACAGGTTAATTTTTTTAAATCCTGGAGTTCTCTAAAATAAGTTATGGAATGAAGTGCACATTCTTAAGCTGGCCACACAGTCTGAAATTATGAACTCCAGCAACTCATTAGTCCAAGGGCCTGGCTGATTGGATGTAAATTGAATAGACTGTAAATAGGCCCTTGCACTAGACAATTACTTAATAAATCTAAAGATCGTACACAGACTGTAACATTTGGTCAATGTGATTTAGATGTGGGCCTAATTCATAATCAAAAGCCAACCACAGGCTTTTTGCAGCAGCCTGAAGAACTTGGTATACTACACTTATTATAATCAACAGGGGTAATGAAAAACAAGCCATGTTATCTTGACAAATCATGCCATTTTATCCTTTCTGATGCCCATCCTTCACTGATGCCAAGACAAACTAGTCATGCTTGCCAGTTCCATGTGTATCCAAAAGTTATTAAAACGCCTTTTAATAAATAAAATAAGAATAAAAATGCAAAGTGACGACTTGATCTGGTCTTATAACTAGGCAATAAATCCCATCAGGAGTCCAATCACCATTACAGATGCAAAGGTATCTCTTTGCAAAAGCAGGGAGAAGGAGAGGATACCGAGTGCTGAAACTTTTCTGTAGAATGCAGGTGCTACAATGTTTGGTGGTTCAGGATTTAAATTTTTGAAATCTAAGGTTGTGTTTATAAGTGTCGCAATTAGAGATCTCTCTGCATCTGTAAGTATACATTGTAATAGATATTGCACAAAGTAGGATCAGTTTGGTGGTTCAGGATATTAATTTTTTTGAATCTTAGCCGACTGACTGGGTAGGGATTTCTCATTGGTTAGGTGGCGGAGGTTGGGACTACCGATGTTAGCCCTGCCAACATCGTATACATCCCTGACAACCTTATATTTCTTGAGTGCCCTAAATTTGCATATTTAGGTGTCACAATTAGAGTCCTTTCTGCATCTGCAAGTATACATGTACCAGGTA
>NW_017306659.1:1039835-1066121 GCF_000935625.1 Nanorana parkeri
TTGGAATGTCCACACTATAGTCTCAACCCTGACATATTCTGCAGTGCTTTACATATAATATTGCATGTAAAACCAATAAATGTAAGGCATTTGTTTTAATTAATTGAGTGCTGCAATAGTTACAGAAAGAACCGAATAATAGAGCAGTATGGATTTTACAAAATAAAAAAAGTGGGACCTTAGAGTACACCATCGCTCTATGCCAGGGGTAGGCAACTTCTTTCCAGCTGTTGTGGAATTACAAGTCCCATGTGGCTTTGCAAGACTCTTACAGGCATAAGGCATGATGTGATTTTGTAGTTTCACCATCTGGAGAGCTGAGGTTGCCTACTCCAAACTCTGTGGCAAAACTCTAAAAGCTTTGATCTCCTAGTGCCACAAAAGGAAACAGACCAATAATATAATAATGTTCACCGTGTCGTATAATTAATGGATTATTTTAGAAGAACACACTTGCCCTACGTATATTTGGAAACACACATATCACTGCTCAGACATTATAAAATGTGTACAGTACATCCAGCTAGATATAATTAAATTATAATATTTGATTTCTTCCTTGTTGAATTACCCAATTTTTAGACATTTCTGCTTACCAGGATGCATGTATAAGATATTCTCACATACTGTAGCTTTGTACGCCTATATTTTACATAATGTGAATGATCGCTTTTAAAGATATGCTGTTTTTTTCAGTGCCAAATATTTTTTTTAACTTCAGGCTTCTTACGTAGATGAGACCACAGTGATTACCTACTGCTATTTTATAAATATTTTGCTTTAGTTTTTTTAAGTACCCTTTGAGAGCCCAAAATAGTGAATTCTGTGTGGGTGACGTGATGAACAGCTTTTAAATTGCCTAATTATCACAATACATCAACAAATCAGATGATGTGT
Source organism: Nanorana parkeri (assembly GCF_000935625.1). Taxonomy (NCBI): domain Eukaryota; kingdom Metazoa; phylum Chordata; class Amphibia; order Anura; family Dicroglossidae; genus Nanorana; species Nanorana parkeri. The sequence continues at coordinate 1,040,733 of NW_017306659.1, forward strand.
TCATACAGATGGATTGCACACCAGGAACCCAAAGAAACTCAGGAAAACATGGAAATATTACAAAAATGTGGCAGGACTACTTATAGTAGACAACCTTCCTCATAAATGTTAGAGAGATGCAAGTTCAGGAAATATCCCTTCAATCTATAACACTATTTAAAATGTGCAGAATGGATTGTACATTTTGAGAAAAGTAAGTTGCAATTTTATTGTCAAATCTCTAATCCTGGATCTGGAAATTCTAACTGAATATTACATTTATATTGAATGATTTATATTGAATGATTCTATGCTGTATGGGGGGAGCAGGACAAGGAACTATTGTTTGGTCCCTGTTTGTAGATGGTCCCTGAGATATAAATTAAGACATTGTATTTTGGCTGGTTCCTACTCTTGAATCTGGACTTATTAAACAGTCAAATGCTCTATTCATAAGGGAATCTCTGTATGAGACAGTCTTTGACTCCTGCTGAAGATCAGTAAAGTGTGCAATACCCTCCTTTTCTAGAGAAAATTGTATTCTCTGCTTGTCATTGACGGCTGTGTGCCTCCTTCGCTAGGCAGCATTGGTGGTCTACTATCCACACTATTCCATGCAGGACCCCTCTTTTCTCTCGCTATACTGTGAGGATTTTGGAACAAATACAACTGCCTTCTCTTTTTTCACTAGGAAACATTTATTGTATTCAATAGTCACAGCATTCTGTTACGTGACTGAAGAGTTCCCTTAGACAAAAGTTCATAGATCCTTATGGGACCTATTTATTGGAAGAAAAATCCCCCTTCTCTATGTCTGTGGATTATTCATATACATTTACAATCGGACATGTTGCATTTTAAGTTTCAGACCTCTGTATAATCTGTTGGTATAAATTGGATGATTGAGTTTATGGTATGTCTATCACATTGCACTCTTTTTAAAAGGGATTTCATACTCCTACCTTTTTTGATCACTTTGAAGGCTCCTTCCCTCTCTCCTATTATTTTACTATTGATAGGTCTGAACATTTATGTTTGATGATTGTCAGATTAATTTGTTTTTTTTTGTTTTGTTTTTCTAGCAACTAATTATTACATTGATTTGTATTAATGCAATGTATAAAATAATTTGCTGTCCTTTTAATAAAGCAAATGAACAATGTTAACATTCATTAATTTAATATTTAAATGTGCTCTTATGGTGAGGTTTTCAGAAAACATTCTGTGAAGAGGTTTGGGAGGACTGAATACTTCAACACTAAAAACCTTAGGGGGTTTATCATTGGGGAGGTAGTTGATATACCACGGAGAAGTTTAGATTGAGGTTTTCCAAAAGTGGACAGTTTTACTAAAACTAAGCCTACTACTGCCTCTCATACGTTCCTACCTACCTACCTGTTTCTATCTACTCCTACTGCTGCCTCCCATAGGTTTAGCTTTTCCTAAACCCAAATTTAATCATGTAAAGCCAACAGTAATCTATTTTCCATTTGAAAATTCCTGATCAAAATCAAATAAGAGAAAAATTAAATGCTGTAGAACTGGGGGCTGGCAAATTTTTCTACATTAAGTGACAATTTACAGGCAGACAACTGGCGTACCAGTGAGCAACAGTGTGCTGTAGCCATATACACTATATTGCCAAAGGTATTGAGACACCCCTCCAAACCATTGGATTCAGGTGTTCCAATCACCTCCATGACCACAGGTGTATAAAATCAAGCACCTAGGCATGCAGACTGCTTCTACAAACATCTGTGAAAGGATGGGTAGCTCTCAGGAGCTCAGTTAATTCAAGCGTGGTACCGCGATAGGACTCCAACTGTCTGCAGAGTCAATAGCTACAGACTTTCAAACTTCGTGTGACCTTCAGATTGGCACAAAAACAGTGTGTAGAGAGCTTCAAGGAATGGGTTTCCATGGCCGAGCAGCTGCATCCAAGCCTTACATCACCAAGTGCAATGCAAAGCGTCGGATGCAGTGGTGAAAAGCACACCGCCACTGGACTCTAGAGAAGTGGAGCCGTGTTCTCTGGAGTGTCGAATCACGCTTCTCTGTCTGGCAATCCGATGGACGTGTCTGGGTTTGGTGGTTGCCAGGAGAACAGTACTTGCCTGACTGCATTGTTTAATGGAGAGGGGATTATGGTTTGGTGTTGTTTCTCAGGGGTTGGGCTTGGCCCCTTAGTTTCAGTGAAGGGATCTCTTAAGGCATCAGCATACCAAGACATTTTGGATAATTTCATGCTCCCAACTTTGTGGGAACAGTTTGGGGATGGCCCCTTTGCGCACCAGTGCACAAAGCAAGGTCCATAAAGACATGGATGAGCGAGTTTGGGGTAGAGGAACTTGACTGGCTTGCACAGAGTCCTGACCTCAACCTGAAACACCTTTAGGATGAATTGGAGCGGAGACTGCAAGCCAGGCCTTCTCATCCAACATCAGTACCTGACCTCACAAATGCGCTTCTGGAAGAATGGTCAAACATTTGCATAGACACTCCTAAATCTTGTGGACGCCTTCCCAAAAGAGTTGAAGCTGTTATAGCTGCAAAGGGTGGGCCAACTTAATATTGAACCCTACAGATTAAGACTGGGATGCCATTAAAGTCCATATGCATGTAAAGGCGGGCGTCCCAATACATTTGGCAATATACTGTAGTTTTATTTTACAGTTTTACTGCTAATGGTAAATTAATCTCGTGAATTATTATATTACCAGGGGAGCACACAAAACAGGTTCCTATTTATAGTTAATGTGTGCTTAACAGTAAACTACGGTTTCAGTGAGGTCCCTGTCCCTGTTATTCAAGACTTATTTGTTTTTGTATTTAACGAACTTTACTACAGTTATGTTTAATGAGAAATATCAAATCATTTTGTAGACATAGACTATTGTACTTCTGGGTGCCACTGACATTGGTTATGTGTTCCCACAGTGACACACATACCTTAGGTTGCTGAACCCTGCTGTAAAATATTTATTATTTTTAGGAATGCACCGATACCAGTTCAGATACCAGTGCCGATACTTGGCATTTTCATGAGAACTACCAGGGTTGCAGAGTTTGCAGCTGGGACCTGGCTCTGGCACTCCACCACTGTCCTGAAATCATTAGTTGATATTGTTTTAGAAAAACTGTCACATGACAATAAACAAAAATGTATCAGTACTTGTATCTGTGAGGACTTGGACAAGTATTAGTACTTGTACTTGCAAAAATGGTATCTGTGCATCCCTATATATAGGTTTATAAAAACAAAATCATACATTAAAACAGAGATGTACAAATCCCAGGAGCTCTGTGAGCTCCTTACAAATGACAGCGGCCTCCTAACTTTTGCATTTTTCTCTAGCTTTGGTGTTCGAAAAGTATCTGTACTTGTACCGAATACGGTGCTTGGTATCGGTGCATCCCTAATTATTTTAATAGTGCATTATAGTTCTTCATTGTGGAAATCTACTTTAGGGTTAAGCTCTCATTTTGCTCTAACATAACAAAGAAATACTCATCTGAACCTTGGACCCGGCTGGCTACTAGACTGGTCCCTGCAGCCTCTCTCCCTCTTTGCTCTGGCGGTCTAAGAACCCATGAGTCATCATGTCCAATACAGTGTTCTGGACATGAGGACACAAAGGGACATTCCATTGCTGGAGTGGAGTGGTCTAGCAGTCAGTCGGGTCTGAGATTTGGGTGAGTATTTGTTATTTTAGACCCTAGATGAAAACGAGCAGTTAACCCTTGCAGTACGGGGGTAGCTCCACAGCAAGGGTTAAGTCTTCTTCTGCCCAGAGTTCTTAAGGTTTTTTAAACATATAAAATATCACAAAATCAAACAACATGACTGTAATAGCTCTCTATTCCCATATAGTATAACATATTACTCCTAAACTAAAATATTTTTTCTTTTCATTTCAGGTAATTCAACATTTTTGGATGATCATGGCCCTACCACCCCAAAGGTAATAGTACCAATCTATGAAGTCTGGTCTATTGCAGACCTCAAAACCTTGCCTGTGATAAATTGTGTCCCTTATTTTAGTGGCTTACATTTTGGCTAGGGCCCTAATCTGGCCATGCACTGCTTGAATTTTGCCCCTGTCAGCATCACTCTGTTCAACACAAGCAGATTTGTAAATTCACTTTTGTCGAAGAAGCTGAGCTGAAAATGTACTGCTAAACAGTGACTGTAGCCAATCGGCTTCAGTCACTGTTTGGATATTCTGACAACTGTGGGTGTCGGGGCTGACAGGTGACCATGTGTAAAGGAGTGTTTTCTTTCGTTTTTCTTTTTATTCTATCAATTCTTATCTGCTTGGTTAAAACGCCTGTATTTTGGGGAACATAGCAAACTCATAATGCTTGTAAATTCTGTGCCATGTGTGCATCCTGTTTAAAACATTTATCTGTAAAATAAACATTTTATACATAAAGTAAATGTATATAAAAAAATCAGTTTAAAAAGGTATAAGCTTAAAAAGCAGGAATGACTTAAAACCATTTTAGTTTTACTTTTTTCACAAAGGAAATCAAAGATGGTGAAGGATAACAGACTGCCAATCAAGATTCTTATCTACAATACAATACAATACAATACAAATACAGTACAATAGTAATAGCTTTGTTCACTGACAAGGGCCATTCATGAATTATGATTGCCAGAATGCCTACATTGTTAAATGTTCTGCAGAACTGGCCAATCTAAATACAAATATTCGGAAGAATCAAAAAGCACTGAAATGATAATGCTTTCATTTTCTTAAGTACAGGTTAAGGTGGCATCTCATAGGATGTGACACTAATCTGTTCTAATGCAAAAAATTAATGCTGAGTCTTTCTTTAATAAGCTTTTAACACAGGTCATGTTCTCACATTCTTAGCCATTTTTTAAAATGCATATTATATTATGTATGTGAAGGTTCTCACTCATCCACGTCATGCTATACTGTATCTGTAAAAAAAAAAATAAGTCAAGGCAACTGGACTAGCTGTATTTTTCTTGAAGATGTTTCACTGGTCATCCAACCAGCTTTCTCAATTCAGAATGACTTGTATTTTTATAATGACTTGTATTCACCACCCTGTATTGTAAGCTGCCTGCCATTCTTCTGATGGGGTTTACAATTCTGGTTCATGCTGTAGTACATAGTCATTTATCAGTACACTTTCTGCAGAGAGAGCTTGTTGAATGCCTAAGTAATGCATGTTATTGAATATTGACAGTTTACCGATATAACTGTTGTATAATTAATGTTTTAATTCCATAACCCTTTATGTAACAGTGGAGGTGGCAAATATTCCAATGCTGTATGAATAGTAATGGACTATATATCTGAGGGTTTATTTATCTAGGTCATGGTAACGAATATTCGTTAGCCACATGCGACTGAATTTGTTTAGAAATCTTGAAGACATTGCACCACTTATCCAAATGGTCACCTTAGTTCAGATGAGTGCCAGGAACATACTCAGCCATTTATACCCACATAGTCAACTGATCACCTCAATCCAATCACCTAAGGGTCATAAAATTGTGTCAAGGCAATTGCTGATTGTCCATGAACATGGCCATGAACGGTTGTAAAAACACTCTGGGGGGAATTCATCAAAACTGGAGCAGACAGCATCTGGAGCAGCTGCCCATCCCAACCAAGCCGCTTCTATCTTTAGTTTTTTTTCCGTTAAGCTTTGAAAATGAAAGAGAAAAGCTGATTGTATGCTACGAACAACTGCTCTAGATTGTGCCTGCTCCAGTTTTGATAAATTCCTCTCTGTTCTCATTAACATAATTCAATCACCATTGTGCAAGAAAAGTCTGTGACATGTGTTATCTGTTTTTGTTCTATGGCCGAAGGTGTGATTTTTTTTTTTGGTTACATTGTTGGGGTAAAGATAATAAAGTAGCATTATATGTGCCCACCAGGTTTGGATTAATGCTGACATTCCTATGAGTATCTTAAAGATGAACTCCAGGATAAACAAATATAATCTATATATAAGAGCCATGTATATTTATATTTACATTTTGCTTTCCTTTGTGCATATCTTGCAGATCTGTGCAGTAATCCAGTGTTAAATGTTGCCTGTCCAAGTGTGTTCTGAAACAAAGACCAATCATGACCAATCACTACCGCTCTCTCTCCTTGGTTTTAGATGAGCCCCTAGTACTAGTAGATTTTTTTTTTGCAGGCAGTCTATAATGGCTGGACTTGCTGGGCCCCTCCAGCAAGTCTGCTCTTTGCACAGCTATGTGCAGCTCAGTAATGTTATTACCATTACCTCTACATGGCAGTATCTGGGTTAGTAAAGGACTTCGGTGCACACAAAACTATGTAACTATTGAGGAATATAGATAAAAGTCGGTGTGCCTTAATGGCCTGTATTTGTTCCTCTGGCTGTATAAAGCTGAAGTGCCTGCACATACTGCACATCTCAAAGTCTGTGGAATCCTTGAAGCATAGGTGCTCTAATATGCAATTACTGACATGGAGCAGACTAGGGCCTGTGCACTCTCGCCTTCCTTTCCTGTGCTATATTGTTTCTGAAATGTGATAGGCAGATTCAGTAACCAATAGCAAGAGAGAAGGGAGGGGGGAGGGCCAATTGTGAACCTTCCTGCTTTAGATTGCCTTGGTGCTCTCCTTCAGACTTTGAGATCTTATTTAGGGCTGGTTCATGCACATGTTGAACATGAGGTATTGCACTTTTTACATAAGTTACGTTAAAAAGCCCATTTATTTTGAATGGGCCACAATGCCCTCCTTACCATCTTGTCTTGAATTGTATTGTGATTGTAATGTCTTCCTTATATTGTAAAGCGCAACCAAACTGTTGGCGCTATATAAATCCTGTATAATAATAATAATGCACCTAAAATGCAACATTTTTATAACGCAACACACAGATTGTTCAAATCTGGGCACTGTGGTGCATTACAATGCATGTGTGCAGTGCATTGTGTTGTGTTGGTGGGTTGGGATACCATTCAGAATGAATGGCACCACACTGCCATACATGTGTTGCCAGTAACATGCGGTAAAAAGCATGTTTAACAGTGCGTTACCGTGATGCACTAATATGAACTGGCTATTATACTTGCATCTTTACAGATTTTATCTTATTGAAAAGGTTTCAAATGAATGATGAGAGTTAATTTAACATGGCCACGTAAGCCTACTAAAGCTAGATATTATTTTTATTTATTTTCCTGAATATAGGCAGCTTTAGATGGTGGGATTTGATTGTAATATGTTATAATCAGTTGTGCTTAGCAAGCCAATAATAGACATCTTGCAATAAAGCACCACACATTTTATTTCAAAGGAAAAACATTAACCAGTTGACATCCGCGGTGTTAAACCCCCTTCCCATCCAGGCCATTTTTCAGTATTCAGCGCTGCGGTACTTTGACTGACATTTATTCCGTCATGCAGCGCTGTACTGAAATGAATTTTATACCCTTTTTTGGGGACAGTTAGAGCTTTCTTTTGGTGGTATTTATTCACCACTGGGGGTTTTATTTTTTTACTATATTAAGGAAAAATTACCGAAATTTAAAAAAAAAAACAGTTTCCCCTATATTAAATGATAAAACATTTATTATTACCCAATTTTTTGGTAAAATATAAAAGATGGGGTCACGTCGGGTAAAAAGACACTAAACATGTCAAGCCTTAAAATTGCGTGCACGCGCGAAACCTCAAAAAACGATAATACCCAAAATTGGCCCTAGGCGACGCTTTAAAAGCTGTTACCGCTCATCAGTTTAGAGTTATCAGTGATTGATGGCCCTAAAATGATTGCTCTCACTGCGACGTTCGCGGCGATATGTAACATGTGTAGCGCAATTGTAATTTTTGCGCGCTGGGGCACCGGACGCGTATTTACGTTTATAGGCGCGTAAACGTGGGGGTGGGGGAGTTAAACATTTTGGGGGGGGTTTTTCCCCTTTTTTTATATGTGACTTTTATTTTATTTTACTTTTTTATGTGTTACTTTTATTTTTTTTTATTTATATTTATTTTTTTTGCACTTATTGGTATTGCTATTATATAGGGGGATAACAACCCTGGGGGGGGGGGTGCCGCGAACGAGCACATATAGGCGATCGGCGGGCTATGGACCCGCCGATCGCCTATATGTGAAACACCCGGTAACGGGTGTGTGCATTTAGCGGGTCTTTTCTGCCCGTGCGTGCCCGCTAGGGGGCGCGCGCGAGCAGAAAAAAATTGCCGTCTGGAGACGGCAACCCGCAGATGCTGCAGTGCCGTCCGTCCGTTTTTTTACTACGGGCGGACGGCAAGAGGTTAATATAGTCTTGTGACCATACACAAAGTAATATCAAGCCAAATGTATGATATATCCTACTCATTGCCTAAAATAAGACAGTGTTACAAAGCTCCACCACTTTGTTACTTTCAAAAAATACTACAATCCTTTGTGAATTTGCATGGGATGGGTTTATATATAGTCCTAACATCAGTGAGTTATATAACTGCATTGTAATAATAATAACGTCATGTCCTATTTGTGCGTGTTCATGTGACCCATGACAACCAAAAACATGCAGATAGGTTAATTGGCTTTCACCTAGATTGGACCTACTATTCTGCATTTATGGTTGATAGATATCAGCCTAAAAGCTCTTTTGTGGGCAGAAGTTATTGTGAATGCTTGAATGATCTGTACTAGTATGCTAAATAAAATGTCAGTGAAAATAAATGAATAAAATAATTACATAAAATCAATAAACTACTGTTTTCTTCTAAATGTAGCAACAGAGATGCTAGCTGTGCTATTTATTCTAGCTATGCTAGCTGTATTAAGATCACTTGGGCATCTCATATGCATGGTTGAGTCATGCAAGGCTTCATGTAGGCTGTATGCCTCTTGACTGGCTTGGGTACATTTGTCCCCCAGAAAGAACTTCAGGCATTGGAAATTATATTACCACACTGCCTACCATATTACGATAAAATATAGTTTTAAAGTCATTTTGAAAGTGACACTAAACTCAGGAGTTAAGCCTTAAAAATGCATTCAAGTACCTTAACCAGAAACAAAAACATATCTTATTTGTGTATCACTCGGCTGTAGATCCTCAAATCATCTCTGAATTTGTGCTGACACTGTCCTTTCTTCTGGAGGGTGGCTACTTTTTTCCCCATGGTCCCTGTGTGTTGTAAAGTAGCCACTGCTCCAAGCTCATTCACATGATGGACTACAATGTCGCCTATAGTTTACTAATTTGTATTGAGATTGTAGTCCATCACGGGAGTGAGCTTGGGGCGGTGGCTACTTTACAACACACACAGGGACCAGAATAAAGGACAGTGTCAGCACAAATTCAGAGATGATTTGATGATCTACAGCTGAGTGATGCACAAATAAGATACATTTTTGTTAATAGTTAAGGTGAATGCATCGTGAGTTTAGTGTCACTTAAAGTTTGTAATATATATTAAAGAAAGGGAGACATTATATATTTTCATTCCATGTATCTATTTTGGGGACTAGTCTCCTTTTTAAATAGAGCAACAAATATTACATTTTATCCAACTTTTTGGTTTTGAGGCATTGCATGACTAGGCTGTTTGGCATTACTATAGTATGTGTTGGAGACGCGTATAGTGCCTTTGATGTAGTCATTTTAGACAATTGTTTAACAGAGAACCTAATTTATTTTGTAAATTACAGAAATTTATGAGCTGTGGAGTCAAGAGGGTACCCTAGAAAATGTAAAATAATGCTAATTAAAAACATAGCGTCTCTTCGGGATCGTCTTCCCTTTCCCCCGACGGCTAGTAGACGCATCCTCAGATCTCTACATCGTTCCCAGCTGGTTGACGCTTGGCGTCTGCAACACCCAACCGTAAAAGACTTTGCCTTTTATTCTATACCGCATGACATGTACTCTAGGATAGATATGTTCTTTGTCCCCCACCAACACTTGGCGCTGATAAGTACCACAGACATTGGCACTATTACATGGTCCGACCATGCCCCGGTCTTCATGCACATTGCTCTATCGGATAGCCCCTCCCGTACTTCGTGGCAATGGCGTCTTAATGATAGTCTCCTACAAGACCCGCTCATACTGACCGATGTCGCCAAGGAATTGCACTCCTACTTCGACCTCAATGATGTAGAGGAATGCGACCCGGTCCTCCTCTGGGAAGCACATAAAGTCTTTATCAGGGGTGTTTTAATCAAACATGGCTCGCGAGTTAAACGTCAGAGGGAGGCAGAATTACTGGCTCTCTTGCACACCCTACACAGCCTGGAGCTTCGGCACAAATCGACTGGCTCACCCACCCTACTAGCAGACATTCTCTCCACACGCAGACAGATAAACTCACTGACTTTTTATAAAGCGAAAATGGCCCTTACGCGCTGTAGGCGGAAATATTATGAGTCTGGTGATTAAATGCGGGAAGCTTTTAGCTAGAGCGCTACGTGAACAACGGCAGCTCTCTAAAAAAAACAAAAACATAGCGTCATTACCACTCATTCACTGTCCTTTGTGGCTGGAGGTTTCAATCTGAGTCTGACGTGAAACCTTTACCTTACAAGAAAACTATTGTCTCCCCACTGGAGAGCTGTTCCATTACCTCCAGATTAAGAACCTTATTACTAAACAGGCTCCCTAATGTCTTCTCCTTTAGTTTTCTACTTTTACTTTTAAGGCTATTTAAAAGGTTCTCCTTTTTAACGTAGGAAGCCAGTAGTTTTTGTGGGTCACTGTGTTATTGGTGTTGGATATCAGTATCACAGAAGAATATCCTTGACTTTTGGGTGCATTTTGGACTGATATGAACTAATATATACAGTATATGCTACAGCACTTTTATTGTATGCTATAATTGACTGAATAATTACTGTCTAATTCACCTAAAAAAAATTATAATTCAACTATAACTTAACCCTTTCACTGCCACCACTGTATGGCATACGGCGGAACACAACCGCTTGCAGCTGGCCACGTCAGTATGCCATACGTCGTTTGCTTTCTTCCTTCTGCTATAAGCTCATGGTTACTTTAGCGACCATGAACCTATATCAGAAGTGACCACACCCCCCCCACACCCCCCCAACCGTAAAATAATAGCTGTAGTCAGCGGCTGACGAGCTGCTGATGAGAGCTATTAAAAATTATGGGCGTCCCCGCCAGTACCACCAATGCTGGCTGCCAGCATCTGAGAGCTTCTCCTCCCCTCCTGAAGCCGCTCCATGTTTCTCCTCAGATCTCCGCTGCTCTCCCCCGCCTGTATGGCCTGAGGCAGTGGGGATCTGAGCACAAAATGACAGCTGAAGTCGGCAGGGGGGCGGAGGAGGGAGCGGCTCTGTGATCTGCATGTGCTTCCGGATGTGTGCAGAACAAACACTGGAGTGATCAGCCGATAACTGCTGGTTTATGGTCTATATTTTTGTGCTCAATGTTTAAACTTTCACGGTCAACTTAAAATCCACCGTTGGTCATACTTATGACCAAGCTTTTAGTATCTGTTTGCTTTTAAACTCACTGCATTAAGTCCTTGGCTGTATTTAATTATTTTTACTACTTAAAATAAAAGATCTTTCTACATCATTCAATACGATTTGTCCCTTTCTTAGTCAACCCTTCGGAGCACCCCCTCTCTTGGGTGGGTCCAACCCCTCCTTTCTTCTGCATTACTGTCTGGTTACGAATTTGGTAGACGAACCTCCTTTTAAAGGGTAACTATTAGAGCCTTGTATCTCCAGGAGTGACACACGCCTTCTTTTTCCACAGATTTGATAGGTGACCTGAAAGTTTAACTCCAGCCTTCCCTTCTGTATTGCACAGTTGTACAGGCTGTACTGAAACTGCATTAAGTCAGATACAACCTGTCTCATTTTCTGGCTGCAGAATGTCCAGCATCATCTAGCCTTTTCCTCCCCTGCCTTACTGTCCCTGACCCACTCCTTTCATTAACTGATTTTTCAGGTCTTTCAATCATGGAGGCTCAACATCACATGTTGGCGCTACCTAGGGCAGTGTGCAAGAAAAACAACCTGCCAGTCAATACCCACTCTGCTAGACAGACAACCATGCTATCACTGCACTTTCATATATGCAAAACTCCCCCCTAGAGCCAGCCCACAGTATGCATTAGGACTGAGGGCTCTTGAGAGGAATACTGAGGTAGGGTGCTGTGTTGTTTTTAGGAGGCTATGTACAAAACCCAGGTAGCCCCTCCCACCATCCATGATTTACCTGCAGTGCATAGAGAAACACAGATATCCAATAATAAGCCTAAAATTAGTAATAAAAATAGTAGTAATCAATCCAAAATAAGTATTTGTAGATCATATGCGGTTCAGTTTTGGTCACCTATCCACAGAAAGGATGTCCTGGAGCTGGAGAGAGTCCAGAGAAGGGCAACTAAACTAATTAAGGGGCTGGAGGACCTAAGCTATGAGTCAAGGTTGCTAAATTTAGACCTGTTCACACTAGAGGTGAGAAGATTAAGAGGGGACATTATTTAAATGTACAAAATGTTTTGTGGTGATAGCAACATCAGTAATAGACTTTTTACTGTGAACTCCCTAACAAAAACTTGAGGCCACCACCTAAATTTAGTGGAGAAAAAAATGTAGCCACAAAGGGCGTAGAGGATTCTTTTCAGTCAGAGTAGTTAGATTTTGGAACTCTCTGCCACAAGCAGTGGTATCAGCAGAGAATATTGAATCATTCAAAAATCAATTAGATACCTTCCTCAGAGATCGTAACATACAGGGGTACAGGTATTCTTAAACATAAGACAACACAGGAACACATAAACACACATGCACACACTACACACACACAGACACACACAGGTTGAACTCGGTGGACGTGTGCCTTTTATTCAACCTCAAATACTATGTAACTATGTGAAATCCATCCAATAGGCCCAAGTTTTATAAAATTGTATAAGCTTTCCACCTTTCCGATGTGTAAGCTCTTCCAGAAAGTGAATCGTATCTACTTTAAGAATCCATTCCTTTATACTTGGGATGTTGGATGGTTTCCAATATTAGAGACTTTGCTGCATTCAACATGTGGGGGATTACAGTTTTTTTTTTTTAATACATCTCCAATGAGTTTTTGGTGAGAGGAAACAGACATGGCCAAAGATCCCATTGGACCACAATCTCAGGAATTTGGACTATGAAACCCGGGACACTTTTTCCAAAATTTTTGAATGAGTGGGCAATCCCACCAAATATGGGCAAACGTACCTATAGAGCTGCAAACACGCCAGCAAAGAGGGGAGATTGTAGAATATCTAACTTGTACCTTTACTGGGACATTATACTATATTAACAGTAGTTTAAAATTGTATTTTAATTTATGTAGTGAGTGCTGCCTTCCTTCCTTCCCATCACTTTCAGCAACTTCCTGGATTCCCAATGTGCTTTGCATTTCTTTCCCTGCTGGATGTGATGCAATCTCAATTCCTCAAGTCCACCTATCCCATCATGCATTGCTTCCTGCATTAAGTTGTAGTTCAGAAGGCAGGCTTAGTTAGAGTAGTGACACAAGGATGTGCAAATTCACAAGGCTGAGTGAAATTGTGTCAGTGCATTGAGGAAGTAAATCCTATGGGCATCTTCAATAAGTAGGTTTACAGGCTTCTATATCAATATGGTTATTAGGAGTGGGATGGAAATTCAATTTAGAAATATTTATTCATTTTTAGGTTTTGACCATAGATGCCCTTTAACCTTTTTGCTGCCACTGGCATATGCCATTCATCACTGGCAATTGGCTCCTTTAAACAAACTCTGTTCACATGTATAAAGCCGACTGTCAGCTTTACACTGACAGTCGGATGGCTGAGCCAGATGGATCTGCTGCCAGATCCCTTCCAGGAGCTAATGTAGTGCGTCCTCTGCCCGTCACCCCCGCCTTACCGACCCACTCCTTCCAGCATAATGGAGCAGGAAGTGATGCTGATTGCATCACTTCTGGTCCCTCAGCTTTCATTCCTCAGCTGCAGAAGCCGGGGAAGAAGCTATTGGAGCACGATCTGCACTCCACATTGAAGTGGAAAGGGGACACCCTAAAGGCAACCTGTCACCCCCAAAGTGCTATCACATAGGGGGCTTGTAAGCCCCCTTATGTTATAGCAATTAAGTTCAGTAAAAAAGTTTTTTATTAAAAAATAAAAAATGTAAAGTCCCCCGCGAGCATATTAACGTAAACACGTGTCGGGTACGTACGAAAACAACGATCGTGCTACACATGTTACACATGTCAGGTATCGCCCCATGTGAGAGCAATAATTCTAGGGCCAATATTTATGGATAACTCTGAACTGATGACCTGAACGGGCTTATAAAGCATCACCTATAAATAATTTGGGGTATTTGGTCGCCGTTTCACATACACACACCATGTTTAACCTAAGCATGTTGGGTATCTATTTACTCGTCCTAACCTCGTCTTTTATATTTTTTATTTGTTTTTGTGCACTTAACTTAAATGTATTGTTTACCAAAATTTTGGGTTTGATAAAGAGTTGCTCTAATATTCTGTGACATAAAAATTTGCAACTGCCACCATTTTATTTTACAGGGTCTTTGCTTTCAGTACACACACACGCATATATATATATATTACAGGGGTGTGGAAATTTTTGAAAAAACTACTTATCCAAGGGCTAAAGCGGGGGTCAAATCTACTTGTACTTCATAACAATCTACTTGTCCTGATACAAAAAATAAATTGTTTTAATTAAAACTAGGGATGCACCAATACCGCTTTTTGGGTATAGAGCACGACTACCGATATTTTGCTTTCGGTACTCACCGAGTATCGGTGCTTCCGTTTGCATGGAGCAGGCTTCCCGGGCAATCAGGAAGCACATCCCCAGACCATGCTGACCAAATAGTGCTTGCAATTTGCGAGCGAAATTCAAAATGCATAGGGCAAGACTGCGGGGTAAGGACAGTACACCTGTACCGGCGGAGGGTAAGGACTGTTTGCCGAAAGGTAAGTATAGCCGGGGGGTGGGGGGTTTTGGGAGAGACTGGGGCCAGATTTGTTCGGGTAAATCCATTTTCCCATATTACCTGGGAAAGTGAACTTGCCCTTTAATGCACATTGTGCGTGTTAGAGAGTTCTGCTGCCTCGCTACCACAATATGGCACAGTGAAATGGTGGCAGCACTCAATGCACACACACCATGCGTGCGTTTATTTGCATGCAGATGGCGGGGGGGCATCGGGGTTGGTTTTCATTTTTTTTATTTTATTTTTTACATTGTCACTTTTTTTTAATATAATTAATAATTTTTTACTCTTTTTCTAATTGCAAAAAACTCTCTTGGCAGTGAAAGGGGTAATCACACCATATCATTTCTGCTGGCCTTTCCTCTTCTCTCTACCTGAATGCATTACTGATGTTTTTTCTTTCATGAACTCCCACAGTTTAAAGGAGAACTATGACATGAGTGATTTCCACTCACCTCATAGTTCTAAGCCGACCTGTGACAATGAGACTGTCACAGATCGGCTCAGTAGATCGGGAGGTGAGGGAAAACATACCGGGTTCCCTCACCTCTCGGTCCTGTCACAGCCCCTCCCAGGGGAAGGAGCTGGATTCCCCTCTCCCCGCTCTGCCAGGGGGCGGGTACAGCTGGCTCTGCCTCTAGGTAGGCAGAGCCAGCTGTCACTCACGCAGCTGGGCGGATCCAGTCATCTACGTCGGGATCCGCTCCAGGTGCGGCGTCTCAGTATACCGCGAGCTATAGCTCGCGGTATACTGAGCTTAGGGTAACGGGAGGACGCTAGTTTGTGTCCTCCCGTTACCCTAAGGAGAACTATGGGGAAAAACACTGACCCCATAGTTCTCCTTTAAGATATAACATGCAGTAAAATAAAATAAATATGCCTCTGTTATATCAGGGTGTAAGGAAATTAGTATTGATAATATGCACATAAAATGATATGAATATGAATTAAATAATAAAATTATCGGAGAAATCATAAGGTAACACACAGGGAAAGAGTAACAAAACAATTGCAATAAAAATAACATTGTACACAGAGACATAAATGCCTAAAAAATGCTGAATAACGCATGCATTAAAATACAAGTAACACATATTGATTATGCAACTGGGTTAATGTAATGTATGTATGTATGTAATGCGAGGCAGACAATATTACAATAAACATTAAAGCTACCGTCTGTTCCAAGTTTGCTTCAAGCCCCATCCATCCCTCCCTAACTTCTTCTAGATCTCACTGGTCCTTCTGCCTAAGCAACCTTACGTCTTCTCTCAGTATTCATTATTTGTATTGACACATCACCTCTCAATTCCTCTATTGCATTTCCTATCACAAGCAGCTTCCCCAAAGAAAGTATTAAAGCGGAAGTAAACTTAGCAGGAAAATCAGAGAATAAGTTATATTCCTACAATACAACTGAACACAATACAACTGAAAGTCATATTACACCCTTGGATTTTTTTATTCACCAAAGGAGATCCACATTTACTTAATAGGCTTATTTTTTCAAAACTGCACCATTTAGTTTATTTTCTGTATGTCATATACCGCGGCCCTCCTCTCCTAGCAAGTTGCAAAGGAGACCCCCGTGAGTGCACACTCCCGGCAGGGAAATTAGCTGAGCTCTGTGAGTCCAATAAATCACACAGCGCTTGGTCTTCAGTGGCCTTGGGTTCCTTCCTCCACAGCCCAGAACTTTGGGAAGTAGTACAGATTGTATGGGGGCGGTGCCAATGGACACGGACAATAGGTAAGTGTTTGGAGTTGGGGGATCTGGAAAGGTACCTGAGCATTTTTTTAACTTAATGCAGAGAAATGCAATAATATGCTTTAGTACTATTTAAAGAAATTCTATCTTACTTGTAAATTCTAGAGATTACTGTGCACATAACAGCTAATGCAGGCCATGCAGCCTCCCTGCACGCTGAAGCCAACGCCATTTTAGACATTTTCCAGCACTTCATTCCCTGGTTGATAGGAGCCGTCCACCACTGACAAAACACAGAAATCCTATGGCTGCCCATTGATGAGACCTAAGCTTTTCTTTGGTGTCAGTGTTATGGTTCTACCTGCAAGAGGATGTGACATCACCTACACAGTAAAAAGTGGATTCCAGCATTGAAGGTTGCCAAGACCACTGCACAGACTGCACATGCACTCTAAAATGTGCTGCAAAAGTAGCTTATTTTCAAGTCCTCTATTCAAGTTTTTTTTTATGGATTTGCCTACAATGGAAAGACTAGTTTTAGGGTGATCTTCCATATGCCAACCAGGAAGGCAAAGATTTGAATGGGACTTAGTCCCTAACATCTTGACTAACTGGGAGGACCACATACTGTGGGTCAGTCAGGGCTTCATCCCTACCGATGGGAACCCATTTTGCTGCGGGTCCACTCCCTTATGTGTTAAACATGTTGTGCTGGCTGCAACACATTCAGTTGCAATAAGAAAGTGGGGTTAGTCAAGCGTATGTTCATTTTAAATTTGGTGCCATTTTTGCTGTACTGTGAAGCAGTAGTGGCACACCGGGCCACTAAGGCGCCTCTTTCCTGACTGGCCACACAGTGCATGGCCATGCCATTTTCCTTCTTTGCGCACATGGACTGACTTCCTCCCTGATTCCTGCAGTTACACCATTTAATATGCTGCAGCTTGTTGTAATGATAAATATATTTATGCTGCCCTATTTGTACCAATAACACAAAGTACATCTTCCATTGTAAGAAAAATGTGTCTTCCATACCTTTTTTAGTGAGCATATGTGATTCAAAGATAGCAGGATTCCCTGGTAGACTAGCCTTGGTTTCGAGAATGAACAGATATCCCACTATTAGTTGCTGGAGATGTCTGTCTGTCTGTGTGCGTAAAACCTAAAGCTAGCTGTACATGAGTCAATAAAAGCAGTCATTATTTATTCAATCCATAAATGTTCTAATTTGCTAAAATATCTCTGTGACCTATGGCTTACTTTTGGAGTGGAGTAGTGGGAGTAAAACTAGCTGTGTGAAAGGGCGCACACCATATATGACTGTCAGCCAATTAGGGAAGAAGATCAAGTCGATCTGAATAGCATGTAAATCATTTCAGGATGTATAATTATTCACTTCCTTTCCTTCTCATTAAATTAGGGTTTACATGGTTAGAATTTCAAACAAATAAAATCGATTTCAGAATGTCCATTTAACTTTCTAATCAATGATCGATTTAATCCCCAGTGACAAAAAAATTTGGAATTTTTTTTCTTGACCGAACAAAAACAGTGAATATGATTTATTGTTTCGAAAACTCCATTCAAAATCCAAAATCAAATGGTAAAAAAATTAAACAAATTTTCAAATGACAATCACCAAATCTCTGATGGTATTGTCGAACGTTCCAACTGGGATTTTTTGTACAAAGGTTTGTGCAAAAATCTACCCTTGTATACCCTACTATGGGAATCTGCTTGTTTAGGGCCACCCTAGGGAAGACCAGATCTGCAAACCCACCTTTGGTGTTCTGTTGCTGTTCTATAAATGGAGGATAGATCTCCTGGAATATGTGATGAGGCATTATTATCCTCCATTCATCGAACAGTATGTAAGTAGACCTGGCATCAGATCTGTTTCAGGTCTATTTACATAAAAGGAAAGGATTCTCCTCCTGCAGCCTCCTGGGATATGTGATTTTGGTATCCCAGGAGGCTGCAAGATGAGAACGAAACATCATTCTCGCCCTGGTAAGAATGGCGGTGAGTGGCAGGGCCAAGCAAAAAAAAAGAAAAATTAGGAGTGCTCAGCTTTTGTTAAAAGGGGAGGGGTTCAATGGCCGGAAATTTTAAGGTGAAGGTTTGCTTTAACCTGCAGACAGTAGGTATTAAAGGGGGTAAGTATATTCAAAGACTTAATTGCAGTGTAACTTCTCCTAAAGTCACTTAGTTATACTTATTAGTAGGGATGCACTGATACCGGTTTCTCGGTATCGAGTACGAGTATCGATATTTTTTTTCCTGTACTCGCCGATACTGAATACCGATACCCGAAGTCCCATTTAGGAAGACGAACGTCGAGTAATGACTCGATGCCCAGCTTCCTAATTAGCCGGGAAGCCATCTCCATGCTCCATCGTTACCAGGTGACGAGGGAGCATGGAGCCGGCAATCTGGCCAGTGAGGAAGCCGGGGGGCAGGTAATGACTCGACCAATCAGGAAGCTGGCCGGTGAGTCATTACCCGCCCCCAGCTTCCTGATTGGCCAGGAAGCCAGCTCCATGCTCCCTGGTGATGAGGGAGCATGGAGCCAGAGAACCAGGCAGCTTGCAATATCTTGCTGTCTGGTTTCCTGATACATGAAGTTCCGGTATCGGGATAGGCCTAGGGAACATTTGGGTGAGTACGGGTACTCGCCCAAATATTTGGTATCGGTGCTTCCTTACTTATCAGAATGTCTTGTTTATCTTCCGCAACAGTAATTTTTCTGTGTAGGATTGTGGCTTGCTCTGCTCTACTGGGCAAAAGTTATTTCCAAAAAGGTTGGCTTTGTAAGGCCATTTGTGAGAAACCTAAATGAACATCTATCCTAAATCTCTTGTATCAACTCACTACAGCTTTGTCAAGATCTCTTGATGTTGGGGTAAATACTGAAGAGAAAATGAGACTCCAGCACATAGATAACTCCTTTGCTCAAAACTTTACAGTAGAACAGAGAATAACAGTATGTACATGAACACAAGATAAAAAGCAGACCAATTGAAAAGCTCTGAAAACACAACACAGTAACATTTCAACAGCCATGTCATCTAAAAGTGCCTGAATCCCACAGCTCAGTATTTGTGAAATCTGTGGTATTTTTAATTATAATTCATTTGCTAACCATTCAACACACTTCATACTTATCTTAAACTATTTTTAAACATATGTATTCCATGTGCAGCTTTGCTGAGGAAGCGTGGCAGTAACAAAGTTATTTTTCATCTTTTATGAAAACAGATTGAATATTTATTTGTCTGTTTTCCACATGATTGTGCACATTTGTAAGCAAATTACAGTCTTTTTCTGGCTCATTGGAGGATCTTTAAACTTGCGGCACACTAGATAGATTTTTAGATCTCTTTTGTTATGCTACGCTTGCACTTTGGAATAGAAAATATACAGTGTAAGGGGGCTCAAGGTTATATTTTTGTCTATAGCTCTGTTGCTATTGGTTATGTATCTGGCAGCAAACTGCAGAGTTGCCCTAGTTTCACAGCAGATTTAGTTATGTAGTGGCGACTACTTTAATTTTTAAGATTCATCCCTCTGTAGTCTGAGATACACTTTGGTAAGTGTTTGATTGCTTACTATTCAAGATTCGAAGTCTGCTGAGTATACAACCTATTTGTGACTTAGGCCCGTGTTATACTAGCTATCTGGTCATTGGTTACCACTCACCTGCATCAAGATCACTAGAGAAGGCAAAAAAACCCCAGTAAAAATCACTTAATTGCCTTTCTAATGTCACTTCCTTGCTGGTGAGAACAGTATGGCATTGCTCTCTTTCTGGCAAGTATGAGTACGCCGTGTTTCAGCCACTGAGGTGGTGATGTTGTAAGTGAGGTTTCAATTCACTGGTAAAAGCATTGGTAGTGTATCATGGTCCTTACTAGGGATGTCCCAATACTAGTATCGGGGCCGATACCAGGCATTCTCAGGAGTATTTGTACTCTTGAAAATTCCCCCGATTCTTAAGGCCGATGCCAGCCCTTTAAACTTTTGTTGGGTCCTGACAGTAGCTGTACATGGTAGTGCCTGTCAGTTTCTTTACCTCCTGCTCCTTCTTCCTGGCACAGCCATGGACAGCCCCGCACACAGCACAGTACAGCCCCGAACACCAGCACACGTCCGATCAACTGAGAGCCCTGCAGAGATCCACATTCCGCCCAGCTGAGATTGCAGCCTTCTGCTCTGGTGGTATGTAATGTGCTGCTGTGGGATCTATTGTGCAGATGTTGTGGGATCTATTGTGCAGATGTTGTGGGATCTATTGTGTAGATGCTGTGGGATCTATTGTGCAGATGCTGTGGGATCTATTGTGCAGATGCTGTGGGATCTATTGTGCAGATGCTGTGGGATCTATTGTGCAGATGCTGTGGGATCTATTGTGCAGATGCTGTGGGATCTATTGTGCAGATGCTGTGATAGCTATTGTGCAGATGCTGTGATAGCTATTGTGCAGATGCGGTGGGGTCTATTGTGCAGATGCGGTGGGGTCTATTGTGCAGATGCTGTGGGGTCTATTGTGCAGATGCTGTGGGATCTATTGTGCAGATGCTGCGGGATCTATTGTGCAGATGCGGTGGCATCTATTGTGCAGATGCGGTGGCATCTATTGTGCAGATGCGGTGGCATCTATTGTGCAGATGCTGTGGCTCTGGGATGTATTGTGCTCTGCTGGGATGTATTGTGCTCTGCTTTGGGGACACCTGTATTTAGCCCGGGTGAGAAAATGCCCTAAAATCATTAGTGTGTGTTGTTTTAGAAAAAATTTCACATGTCCCTTGTACTTGGTCTTAAAAAAAGTGGTATTGGGACATCCCTAGACCTTACACTGGTCATTGACATCAGGAAACATCACAGAGGATGAAGCACAACCTTACGATGTCTCTAGGATTAACTATAGCCTTGAACAGTTATGATTAGGTTTCACAAAAGTCCCTTTATATGTGATTAAGGAATGAGGAGCATGCAGAAGGTCCTAGCTCCAGCTTTTCTCAGGGTAAGCAGTAACGACCGGGCAATGTTTTCTAACCTGATTGGCATCTTTCTGCCCAGAAAAAATGCTGTGGACTGTTGGAAGCTCTTCATAGTCATTCTGAATAAGCCAAGCAAATTGGTGCTTGTCATCTAAATGTCTGTATGAAACAGCAACTTCAGCAAGAGCAGTGAGCATGTCAACATGAAATAAGGAATTTTAGGAAGACTCCTTGGCACTCCTGATTTTCTTTACTAATTTGGATACGGTGATTGCCCCTCTTGTTAAGAGAGGAGAGCTTGTGATTCTGTATCTTCATTCATCTATGTAAAATGTTTTTAAAATAACCTGTTATTTTAACATTACTACAGTACAGTCGCTTCCTCAAAATTTCCTTTCTCTTAAATCTATTGTCTAAAGGTGCTTTTTTACTGTATGCAAAAAAGTGTAAAGACTTGCAGAGATATAATAGGATTTCATAAAATCTCTTTAAAGCGGGATTACAACCTCTTATCGTTTCTAGCCAAGGAAAGTGCCATCTTAGCCTCTATTTGGATTGCAGTTGCAGTGTTGCTGCACATGTGGTCAGCTATGCCACCAGTCATTTGAGGGCTTGAGAGCTGAAATAAGCACACTAACAATCTTGACAGTCAGCATGCCTTGAAAGTAACTGTTTTGGGAGACCATTAAATTGGTGGGTCTAGTGTTGCTTTATTACCATATGCTGAGAAATGTCATACAGAAAAGCTTGTTGTGTCTTTTGTTAAACCCCTAAACAGTTATCAATGTCCGCTCTTAGATTAGCCACAAAGCTACTGTTCTGGCATTTCCTTGCCAGTTGCCAGCAGTAGATGTTGGATTTTATTAAGGTGCAGAGTTTAAAGAGTACCCGATCTTCACCACTGCCTGGTGCAAAGTTTCAGATCTTGGGATTGCCCTATTGCTGACAGTGGAACAGGACCAGACAAAGTGCCAAATTTGAGATAGGGTATGATCTTAGTAACCCAGAGGGCTGCATATGTACATTTTGAGAATCTTGTCTGTATCCATGCAAGTTGAGTAGTTTTCTTTGTTCTGGGACTTCATCCAAAATAAAAAAATCTCTTAAAGATGCCGTGACAGGGGGAGGGGCTGGATTCCCCTCTCCCCGCTCCGATCTGCCAGCGCTGACTGGCGGAACGGACAGGGGAGGGGGCGGCTACAGCTGGCTCTGCCTCTAGATAGGCAGAGCCAGATGTCACGCAGCTGGGCGGATCTCGACGTCGATGTCGGGATCCGCTCCGGCTGCGGCGTCTCAGTATACCGCGAGCTGTAGCTCGCGGTATACTGAGCTTAGGGTAACGGGAGGACGCTAGTTTGTGTCCTCCCTTTACCCTAAGGAGAACTATGGGGAAAAACACTGACCCCATAGTTCTCCTTTAAGTGGGTGACTCTGGGATGATGCATATGTGCAGGGGAGAGATTAATATTATTGCTATAGATAGTGTCAATATATTCCACAGAGCTGTACAAAGTAAGGACATTCAATGGCTATAACAACTAGATGCATAAAAAAAACATACACAAAAAACATGAAACAGTGGGAAGAAGACCCTGCCCAACAAGTATTTGCAGTCTACAAGGAGAGCATCAGAGCAACTGTTTCTTGGCATAACCAAGAATTAAAGATATCGGTTTCTAAGATGAGTGTTAGCATTATGGCAGTACTCTACTAAAATGTCAGGTGATGTTTTTAAATCTGTAACCACAGTGACCAAGTTCTACAGAAAGAAACAATAAACATCTCTAAAGTGAAATAAATGTACCTGTTATTGGCTACAATCTGCAAAAGATAATGTAATCCTATTAAAAGGAATGAAGTCCTCTACATTCCCAGTACATTGCAAATTTATCTTTACCAGTAAGGTTTGTAAATCTAGAGAATTGTAACTTCCTACAGCTGTTACATAAACATGTACATGGCTTCCGTACTATCTAGCTACTGGAGGATAGGGAGCAGCTTTACTACCTAGTTATTTATTGCTTCCTATTTGTATGTATGCTTGGGCTAACTGTAACTATCATTATAAACACAGCAATATCTTGCACTTACATCTGAAATCTTACATTATAAAGGTTTACCAACCAATGGCAAAAAACTGTAAAAAGCGGTAAGGCATACATTTATTTCTTTTTACATCCTGTGCAGTCATTTTCATAGGAAGTTTTCTGTAAAGACAATTCTATAATATTGTAACAAGATTTTTCAATATACAACATTTACAGTTTCAATATCTGTATTATGGCTTGAACGGTTTTGCAACATGTTTTACTGAATAGAAAAAACATGCTGGCAGAAAGCAGTCCTCTGGCATCCGTATGTATAATTTCTATCAACTGCCAATATGTTGCACCAAGAATATGCAGAGGAACCAGTGATGGAATAGGACATGTTATCAGTCTTAGTTGTCATTTGTGATTTGTTAATAGTTCTTTCAGCAACCGCAAATTGCCATAAAATCTGTGAACGAAATCGCTAAACAGAAATAAGTATATCCATGTGGTTTATTATGTTTTATCTTGTATTTTACCAAGGAAAGGTTATGAGCAATGTGTTTTGTAATTTTTCTCATCGCTCTTTACTGAGCACCTCAAGCTTTATGACTACTGTGTGTATTGTACCCCAGTACCTTTCTCTTATCCAATCGGAGTTGTTAATATATTGAGAAGTATAACACAAAAAGGCACTATGGACAAACCATTAGCCTAATTACAAAACACATCTGGTCTTAGAGAACTATGAGGAGAGTGAAAATCACTTAGCCTCATAGTTCTAGCCGACCTGTGACAATGAAACTGTCACAGGTCGGCTCAATAGATAGGGAAGTGAGCGAACACATACAGTCGCTCGCTCACTTCTCAATCCTGTCCCTGCTTAGAGCCGAGCCGTGACTGTCACTCACTGCTCCCTGCAGGGATTCCCCCCTCCCCTGTCCGATCCTCCAGCACTGACTGGCGAAACGGACGAGGGAGGGGGCGGGTAAAGCTGGCTCTGCCTCTAGATAGCAATCATTCCAGGGGCCATCAATCACTGATTACACTAAACTGATGAGCCGTAAAAGCTTTTAAAGCGTTGTCTATGGGAAATTTTGGGCATGGTAGTTTTTTGAGGTTTTGCAGGCGCACGCAATTTTAAAGCTCAACATGATTAGTGTCTTTTTACCCGACGTGACCCCGTCTTTTATATTTTACCAAAAAAATTGAGTAATGTTTTGTAATTTTAATATAGGGAAAACTGTTTTGGGTTTTTTTCTGTCATTTTTCCTTATTATAGTAAAAAATAAACCCCCAGTGGTGATTAAATACCACCAAGAAAGCTCTATCTGTCCCCCAAAAAAGGTATAAAAATAATACCAGTACAGCGTTGCATGACGGAATAAACGTCAATCAAAGTGCTGAATACTGAAAAATGGCCGGGACAGTGAGGGGGTATAACACCGCAGACTTCAAGTGGTTAAAACCCAACTCCAGTTAAAGGAGAACTATGAGGTGATTGCTTTGCACTCCCCTCATAGTTCAGGCCGACCTGTGACAATGAGACTGTCACAGGTCGGCTCAGTAGATCAGGAGGTGAGCGAACACATACCGGCGCTCGCTCACTTCTCGATCCTGTCACGGCTCTCTGCCGGGACAGGGGGGGGGCTTG
>NW_017306659.1:1067088-1072303 GCF_000935625.1 Nanorana parkeri
GGGCGGATCCAGACATAATTGTCGGGATCCGCTTCAGCTGCGGCGTCTCAGTACTGCTCGCGGTGTACTGTGGCGTCTCACTATACTGCGAGCTGTAGCTCGCCGTATACTGAGCTTAGGGTGACGGGAGGATGCTAGTTTGTGTCCTTCCGTTACCCTAAGGAGAACTGTGGGGAAAAGCGCTAACCCCATAGTTCTCCTTTAAGTGTTTGAATAAAGTGGGAAAGGTTTTAAATCCTGTCCGGGTCCCCATATCAATTTTTTTCTGTTCTGTCAGACAGCTGACAACTGAACAGGAAGTGAAGGGAAATCATCCTTATTTGGACACATACAGCTAAAAAAATCTCCAGAACAGGGGTTAAAGCTGAACTCCGGCCTTTCCTTCAGTCTTGTACAGTTGAAAAATGTAAAGTAACACATAAAAAAGAATAAAACATTTTTTTTAAAAATGTTTAAGTCCCCACCCATACATACACGCATGCAAACATGCGTCGGGGGCGCATACGTGCAAAAACGACGATTGCGCCCATTACGCCGCACATGTTACATATCGCCGCAAACGTTGCAGTGAGAGCAATAAGTCTAGGGCCATCAATCACTGATAACACTAAACTGATGAGCGGTAAAAGCTTTTAAAGTGTCGCCTATGGCCAATTTTGGGTATGGTAGTTTTCTGCGATTTCGCGGGTGCGCGCAATTTTAAAGGTTGACATGTTTGGTGTCTATTTATCCGACGTGACCCCGTCTTTTATATTTTACCAAAAAACTGGGTAATAATAAGGGTTTCCTAACATAATGTAAAAAATTATTTTTTTTTTCAAAATTTTCTTTAATTTTTCCTATTTTGGTGGTGATTAAACATCACCAAAATAAAGCTCTATCTGTCCCCAAAAAATGGTATAAAATTAATTTCAGTACAGCGTTGCATGACGGAATAAACTTCAGTCAAAGTACTGCAGCGCTGAACACTGAAAAATGGCCTGGCCAGGAAGGGGGTTTAAACACCTGGTCTTGAAGTGGTTAAAGAACTACAGTAAAAAAAAAAAATAACCCTTGCACAGCACGCCCTGGTTACTATTCAAACCGATGCGCGCTGTCACTTGTCCGGCACGACGAGGGGACAAGTTATTTTTCAAGCACTGTAAATTATAGTAAAAAAAAGTATGTGTGGCCGGTCACACTTTACTTCGGCCGTGCCGACCTCCCCCTTGAGCCATCCTAGAAGCTCATGGCTGCTGCTAATACAAAATGAATGTAAAGCTCCCGGCCGGCCGTTTAATTATAACGGCCGGTTGGGAAGCTACTCGTCCAGCACTGGCGTTCTCTCGTCACAGACGAGCGGACGAGTGCATTTTTATACACACACACAGGACATCAAAAAG
Source organism: Nanorana parkeri (assembly GCF_000935625.1). Classification (NCBI taxonomy): domain Eukaryota; kingdom Metazoa; phylum Chordata; class Amphibia; order Anura; family Dicroglossidae; genus Nanorana; species Nanorana parkeri. The sequence goes on from NW_017306659.1 coordinate 1,068,471, forward strand.
TAATGTATGTTGTTTCATATCTCCTGCTTATGTGAACTTGTAATAGAATGCCTTATATACAGCATTTCATACATACAAACAAAAGAGGGTTGTTCAGCTGTTGAGATCCATACACACCTGTATTAATGTGTATGGTGATGCAATTGGGTAAAGAAGTTTAACAATTGAGAAACTAGAATTGTTGACAAGGCAATGAATGGCACCTATTGTCTACCAGATCAGCATAAAAAGTAATGACGACCTTTTACCTGTTTGTGTCAGTAAAGGATTACATCTGTGGCATGAGGTTCAAGGACCTGCAGAAAATTAAAACAGCTCTGAAGCTGGAGACATTTTTTTTTCAAACTGGATTCGAGGCCTGGGTAAAACAATGGCACAAATGAATTGAATGTGACGGAGAACGGTAACATTGAGTAGAGAAATTTATAGGCTAAGTGAATTTGACCCTAGTGCGTATAAAGTTCTGTTAAAACAAGTTTTATTTTAATACATGTTATTTGCCTCCCTCCTGCATGCTGTACTAATTAACCTTCAATGCTTATAGGATGACATTTAAGGATCTAGAGAAATATTATTGTTAGTATATAGAAGAGATTTCCAAGAAAACTAGAATCCGCTTATGATTCTTCTCTGTATTAACACAGAGGGGATCCTACTGGTTCTGAGGTAAGAGACAATTACAATTATGAATTTCACCTAGAACACTAGCCAAAACCTAAAAATACAGTTCCCTAGGGGAGCCTTTCATTTTTGTGGTCAAGTCTCAAGACACCAGTCACTTCAAACAACAGCTGGGTGTAAGTCCTGCCGTTGTTTGCTAGGGAGCTGTGGGAAGTGGAATATTCTATTTTAGAACTTGGACTAATTTTAGGTATACAGTTAAAGCATAAGGTACCAGAAAAACTAAAATAAAGGCTGCCCTATTTGAAAGGAGTACCTTCCGAAAAACATTTACAAATACACTTGAATCTGTCATAGTAACTTAATAAAATTCAGATTATTCTGGATTGGGGGCAGGGGAAACACGGCTAACTTTATGTCCATGATTGCTTATATGACTGCACTCGGTACCTTCTCAACCCTTGAGTGAAGTCTGCTATGTGTTAGCAAAATTATGCATACGTAAGTTGTATATATGAATGTTATTTATGTAACAACTTAAGAGAAGCTACATCTTTAAAGAACAGTTCCAAATAACAAGTGAAAATGAGCCACTAATGGTATCCAGTAAACACAACAACTGTGCTAAAGTCAGAAAGCTTACCCTTTACCAAAGTCCTCTATAAACCCCAGAAGAATAAGCACACACAGCTCCATAGAAGGTTTGTAGTATGATAAGTGTACTTTCAGTACTTCTGTTTTATTCATATTTTTCTCTTCATCCTGGTCACTCCAGTGGGGTATCTGTTCAGGACACAGGGACCTCCAGCCTGAAAGAAATGTTTTTGTGTTTTCTCATTCTGCTGCAGCTGATCCCGGTGACTACTAGAGGGAGCTGGAGGGAAGACCAGAGACGGATTGCTCCTTATCCCTGTATAAAGTGTGCCCTTGCCTTCTCCTCTGCTCCCTCTAGTGCTGGCCATTAGGTGCCACTGCAGGAAGAGATGATGTAAACATACTGGTTTCAGGCTGGACGCTACTTATTTGAAAATCTTGTTAGCAAAGCAAACACCCTTTGCAGTTGACTTTTGTGATCAGAATGCAGGGAAATAAGTATAATTTACTGCTAAACGTGCACATACAGTAAACAGATGCAGAAGAGCACACGGATCTCATGCAATAAAATGTGTTCACATTTATTAAAGACAAAATGGCAACTCATACATTTGGACTGGGCTGTCTTTGGCTGGACTGATGGCTGCTGTTCAAGTGAGCGAGTTGCCATTTTGATTTTATATAATAGATATATGCTAACCCATTTTTTTGAGATCCATGCGTTCTTCTGTTCCTGTTTACTCTCTTTGCTTTAGTGGTGGATACCCTCCATAGTGATTGAAGCTGCTCGATCAAGTGCATCCCCCACTTTGTGGAACTTTTCCCATTCTACATATATTTGTACAGGAATTCTATTACTCCATAAAGGACACAGTTGACACATTATTCTGCACTGTTTTCACTGCATTTTCTTTTTTTTTATAAACTGAATGTGCACATGATTGTTAAAGTGTATCTAAACCCAAAAGCAAAAAATAAGTTCTATATTGCAGCTTACCAAATAAATGTGGTGGCTGCATTAGCTTTTGTTAGCTTTCTTTAACAGACCAAGCTGTCCAGCAAAACTGCCAGATAAAGGGTTGAGACCAATCATTTTACACTAACAGGGGTGCTTACAATGGTTAGCTTTTATTCATTTATGTAAAACCTTTATCCCAAAAGGGAGGAAAACTATCACTGTAACTGCTTAAATGTTTGAGCTGGATTTCAGATCTAATTTCTTAGTAAAGTCCATCTACATCTGCTAGTGTATCTAACACTACCCTCTCCACAGGGTGACAATGCTGCTGTCTGAGGGTGGCACTATTGTTTCTCCATTGTTTGGAGCCACCCTAAGTCCACATTCACACTGAGCATTTTGTAGCACGTTTTCTGCTCAAAAATCACTCAAACATGAAACTCAATGTAGCCCTTCCATGCATTTCAATGGAGATGTTCACATCTTGACGCTCAATGTCGCCTGTAGCTCGAACATGAGCTACGTTTTGGCGAATTATGCGCTTATTGGCCCCAATAGACTTCAATGGTGTAGCTGAATGTCGCTCATCAACGGCATTTTTGCACGACATCGCGCAACACAAAAGTCACTTTTGCCCAGAAATTAAAGTTTTTACAGTAAAAAAAACTTGTCCCCTACCTGGAAGCTGCCATCAGTTGAGCCAAAAAATGTTTTTACAGTAACAAAAGCTGTTCCTTCCTGGGAGCCGCCCCCTTCTCTCACATGCATTGAAGCCATGTAGGACAGCACTTTCCTGTCATCTGAGAGCAAAACTTTCATTCAATCAGGTAAGGGAAGAAAGCTGTATACATGACACCTGTCACCCACAGCACAAGCACCATGGAAGAAGGACTACAGCTTGGCACAGGATTTGCAAACAGATGTGGCCTGATGACTGGGACAGTTTTAGAAACTCCAACAAAGAATCAAAAGATCAGCATGTGCTGCATGTATGATAAAACAGAAAGTGTACTTCCCCATAACCATGGCCCGGTGGTCTGCGGGCAGGGGGGCTTGTTGCTCTCCTTTAGCAAAAGGGCCACCCAGATGCAAATAAGCCCCACTGCTCGCAGACCCCCACACCAGCCTGGTGTGATGCGGGGAGCTCGGTCATAACCTCCACTTTCCCGCTCCGCCAGGCTGCTGCTCGGATCATATTCACAGTGCAGAGCTAGCTCGTAAAACTCTAGGAACACTCCCCACAGAAGCAGGAAACAGGAAAAGGGATTATGTCACACCGAAGGGCGCTTTTGATTGGATACTGCTCAATGTAGCAGCTACAAAGTCCATGTGGTAAAATGCCAAAAGAAGCGATACGTAGCACGGTAAAATGTGCACTGTAGCTCAAAAAAGTTCGATTTTAGCTCAATGTCGCTGAAAGTCGTTTTTAACCTCTTGCCGTCCGCCCGTAGTAAAAAAACGGACGGACGGCACTGCTGCATTTGCGGCAATTATTTTCTGCTCGCGCGCGCCCCCTAGCGGGCACGCACGGGCAGAAAAGACCCGACAATTAAACACATCCGTTACCAGGTGTTTGACATATAGGCGTTCAGCGGGTCCATAGCCCACCGATCGCCTATATGTGCTCGTTCGCGGCAAACCCGCCCCCCCCGCGGCGGTC
>NW_017306659.1:1072598-1086261 GCF_000935625.1 Nanorana parkeri
GTAAAGTTACACATAAAAAAGAATAACAAAATTTTAAAAAATGTTTAAGTCCCCACCCATACATACACGCATGCAAACATGCGTCGGGGGCGCATACGTGCAAAAACGACGATTGCGCCCATTACGCCGCACATGTTACATATCGCCGCGAACGTCGCAGTGAGAGCAATCATTTTAGGGCCATCAATCACTGATAACACTAAACTGATGAGCGGTAACAGCTTTTAAAGCGTCGCCTATGGCCAATTTTGGGTATTATCGTTTTTTGAGGTTTCGCGCGCGCACACAATTTTAAGGCTTGACATGTTTGGTGTCTTTTTACCCGACGTGACCCCGTCTTTTATATTTTACCAAAAAATTGGGTAATAATAAATGTTTTATCATTTAATATAGGGGAAACTGTTTTTTTTTTTTAAATTCGGTAATTTTTCCTTAATATAGTAAAAAATAAAAACCCCAGTGGTGAATAAATACCACCAAAAGAAAGCTCTATCTGTCCCCAAAAAAGGGTATAAAATTCATTTCAGTACAGCGCTGCATGACGGAATAAATGTCAGTCAAAGTACCGCAGCGCTGAATACTGAAAAATGGCCTGGATGGGAAGGGGGTTTAACACCGCGGATGTCAACTGGTTAAATATGTGCAGAAATATTTTGTTGAAGCTCAGTGTGAATGGAGTCTAACGGGATAGGAGGGCGTAGTTCTGCTTCAATAGATATACATTATTATTTTTTGTTGTGATGTGTGTCTCCGCTTTAAATCCCTTTCATTAAAGAACAGCTATCACAAATGAGGCATTCTTTTTATACATGATTATCACACATTTGAGCTGACATTGAAGCTACACATGAACTTTCATATATCATACTCACAGATCTGCTGTATGTGTTTACTTACTTGGTAGCAGCAATGTCAACACAAATGTCTAATGACATTGAAGATAAAGACTCTAATATGTATGAACCAGCAATATGTGTTATAAGTTCAAAATGCATGAAGTTCCAGTGAGGAATCGTGTGTTGTGTTTAGCATGATACATGCAGAGATCTCCACATGGAAGAACAGTTTATAAGTGTCGCACACTGCTTGAAAAGTGGACTTGTCGACACACAGTAAAAAGGAGATATTGATCACATCTGGAAAGTTGGATAATGCACTTAGCGAATAAGAAAAATACCAACAATCACTTCCTGGATTCAAGAGTGGTACCATGCCGTGTCCATGGAGAAATCATGTTCTATACTAAGGGGCTCAGTTATAATGAATAGTGGATATTTCTGTCTTGCTCTTCTCTATACAATGCTTTCCCTATCCATGGCCTGCATCTTGCAGGCCATTCATAAAAGGCAGTGTAGAGTCTTCAGTACACCTTGAAATTATTTTTGCTTAACACAGCAGAGAGAACTCAGTGATTGGAGAAGATGCTGGTCACATGGATTTGACAGGTCATTTATCCTGGCTCAGGTCCTGGCTTTTTATTTGCTTTCAAATTTTAATATTTTTATTTTGCAGTGTCTCGAGTTAATCGCATTCCACTGGCTTTTTGGAGCCCCGAAGTTAGCATAGTTCTAAAATGCTAAGCACATTTGTAATACACAACACTGTGCTTTATAAATGTGCTTTTTCTTTTTTGATAAAGCAGCGCTATGGCCACATTAAGGTCATGCCTCTGCTTTTCAAATGGACCCCTAAGATTTACACACAGCATACAATATGTGAACAGAAACTGAAAATTACAACCAGCAAACAAAAGAGATGGGCTCTCTGCTGGGTCAAGACATACATAATAAGAACAGATACTGAAAACTACACCCAGCATGCAGAACAAGAGAAGTGCTACTGTGCAGGGCCCATACATGCAGCATAAAATCAAATACTGAAAATTACACCCAACATACAGAACAGGAGAAGTGCTACTGTGCAGGGTCCATACATGCAGCATAAAATCAAATACTGAAAACTACACCCAACATACAGAACAAGAGAAGTGCTTCTGTGGAGGGTCCATACATACAGAATAAAATCAAATTCTGAGAATTCGGGATGTCCCGATGCCACTTTTTTAAGACCAAGTACAAGTACTTTCCCTCAGGTACTTGCCGATACCAAATACTGATACTTTTTCTTAATGGGACATGTGACTTTATCTAAAACAGTACAGACTAATGATTTTGCGGCAGTTTCTCACCAGGGCTTAATAAAGATGTCACCAGAGCTAAATACAGATGTCACCAGAAATAAATACATGTCCTCAAAGCAGCATGCATGTCCCCAAAGCAGCATGCATGTCCCCAAAGCAGGATACATGTCTCCAGAACAGAATTCAGCTTACTAGGCTGCATGTAGATCTCACCCGGGTGACATGTGGATCTCTGCAGGGCTCTGTAGGCAGTGCCTATGCTGTGGAGAGTGCCGGTGCCCAGGGCTGTAATGTGCTGTGTGGGGCTGTCCATGGCTGTTCCTGCGACAGGAAGGAGGTGGAGGAGATATAGAACCAGACAGGCATTGCCATGGACAGCTACTTGCAGGTCCCCAGCAGGCTGCCAAGGTCCCTACAAGCAGGGCTGTAGCTACCATGGGGCGAGTGAGGCACTCGCCTCAGGCGCAGCTGAGAGGGGCGTAGCCAGGGCCAGCCTGGCTGCGCCCCCTCGCCCCTGTTGCCATGGTGAGCACAGGGCGCCATTGGCAACAGGGGCGCCAGACGTCCAACACAGCTTCTCCTCGCATTCCTCGCTGCATGGTCAGAGGACTTTGTGTCCTCAATCAATTTTTCTATTTCAAATGTGAAATGTCAGAGGTCTGTTTAGACCCCTAACATTTCCTCGAAATTTCATTAGTTTTGTCAAATGAAAAAAATGTTATGCTATTTGGTGCCGCCATCCTGGAGGCGGGGCACATGACTTCACATGACAGCGTGCGTGGCATAGGGTGACATAACACGTCTGGGGGCAAAATTTTCTGTTCTTGCCTCGGGCGCAGAAGGAGCTAGCTATGGCTCTGCCTACAAGCGCAGTAACTCGGACAGTTGCTGTGGTTTGAAAATGTAAAGGGCCAGTGTCCGGTCTAGTGGATATGATGCTATGAGTTATTGTAAGTATGTTGTTAATCAGTGTGATTGGGGGTAGTAGGCGAGTAACTTAACCTTCCATCAGAGGTGGCCAGATGATGGAGTTGCAAGGGTTAACCAGGCTTCATTGAGAGATAACCCAAATGCTGTAAAGTGTCAATTAGGTTTATATAAAACAATTAGCATTTTGGTGCTGTTTGGGATTTCTTTTGGCCTGGACCATTCCCAGGCGGTGTTTTTCGCACCTCTCCTAGCCAGGTAGGCACCAAGAGTTGAGCATTCTGAGGACAAAAGAAGCACAAACCCAGCCTCATTATCCTAAAGCTCATATATAAAAGATTATATATAGATCCATGGATTAACATCTGGGGTCCTAGTTTATATATTCCAGGTACCCTTGGTATTCCCAGTAGAATGACACCAGGCAAGGCTGGGGTATCTTTAATCATTTAAAGAGATAGAGGAAAGTTGGTTCTGGAGGGTCTCAGCCTACCAATGTGTGATGTCTATGGAAAGAGGCAATTTTGCTGTGCAAGAATCTAGAAATACCATATCTGTGTCAGACTCATATCCGGAAATATTAACCTTTATGTCATATAAGGGTACTATCCCATCAAAAACTCTTCTACCAGGTCCTTTTTGCATCTTTGGTGCCACTTGCAGCACCTACATATGTAAAATGCTTGTAGAACACATCAAAAACATACCTTAATGCAGCCCTAAGGCTTGAAAAAAATGAAGAGATTTCAGTGGCTTCTTTTTTCAGCTTGATAAATTAAGCTCATTCATCAGACGCTGCAAATACATTTTAAAGTGACATATTGAGATAATATATTTCTGAGTTCAAAAAGCAAGAACTTTACTTAGACCATTATTTCTCAGAGTCTGTTCCTCATTACCATTAATTACATCAAATTTCACAGCTAAGAGCTAATAAGAATTAACACTAGGAAGTCACAATAACTTCATATTTATACGGATGAATATTAATTTCAATACATTTTTATTGAGCATTTTAATTTATACAAAACTAAAGGAAAGAATGTCGAACAACAACTCAGGTCTGCATAGGACCAAAATGAAAAAACGAGAGAAAGAGAAAGATATATGTACTGAGCCTCTAAACCATGCACATCTATATCATGCAGGGATCTTGAGAGGGTCCAGAGACATAGTTAAAGAGAGCTATGTGTACTTCAACCATAGAAACCAAGGGTGCCATTTCTTTTAAAAGCTCGCCATTGTGTTTTGCGAGCACCCGTTCGTATTCGCAGTGTAGCCTTAATATCTGCAAAGTCTCTGATGCGTTAGCTGCCTGCGAACTCTTCCAATGTCTCGCCATCGTTAATTTGGCCGCTAGGAGGATGTGAATTACAATAGCTCTAAGGTGAGTTTATACCTAAGTGAAGGCGAGCCAGGCTGGACGTGGGAACAGAGAGGAAGCCAGTCACGGCCGACATCATCTGAAAAATACTCTTCCAAAAGCTATAGAGGGATTTGCAGGACCAATAGGTGTGTAGCAACGTGCCCGTAAGTCCACAGCCCCTCCAGCACTCAGGAAGTTGGAGACATTTTAGCTAGACAGGAGAGAGTCAGATACCATCTGAGCAAAGTTTTCTGAGCCAATTCCCACATGTCCACACACCTAAAAGCCCTCCAGGTTTCTCTGAAAGAAATCAGCCACTGAGATTCAGGGATTGTTACAACCATATCTCGCTCCCAAGTCATGATGGGAGAACTTTTCTCAAAATTTAATTTGTTGTGGAGGAGTAAATAGAAAAATTAGATGCCTTTAGTTTGTGGGAGGTGGATACATAATAGGAAACTACTTTAAAGGGGAGTTTAACGTGTAGAGTTGTCTTGTATTGGAGGAGGTGGGCTATTTGCAGATACCTATAGTATTCCCTCTGAGGAAGCTGGAATCGGGAAGAGATCTTGTGGAATTGTTTAATCAAACCGCCCTCCATAATGTCAGATAAAGGTGCCTATGCCACTAGCTCTCCATGTCTGCAGTGAAAGATCCGGGATCAGAAGTTCCAACAAGGACACCAGAGCAGGGTACCAGAACAGGTTTCAGGGGAGCATGGGGAAAGGTGGACCCGATCAGTGTTCTCCAGGCCACCAGTGACGCTTGGATGGAGGGTGATAGATTCTGCGTGGGAGTATATGGATGAATATTAATTAGGTCAGAAGTAAAACTTTTTATTTTTACATTTTTCTTGACAATAACACTGCAAATATAAGTGTAAAATAGTATTTTCTGAATTGTTTCTTAAAATGTCCATATCCTTTTTGTGTGTTTACAATGTATTTCTTCTGTTTGTATTTATAGCAGCAAGCAGGCCATGTTGCTGTGGGCATTTTTTATATTGCTTGCGGCAGTGTCTAAAGAGGTATTACACTATGAATTATCTATCGGCCCCAAGCACTGCCTCAGCAAACTTTCCCTAACACGCAGACATGTCACAAAAGTGATCAGATAATAAATGCTTCAACTTTCAAATGTATTTTGTGTGTGGCTTACTATTGCCTCATATGTTATAAATAGGGCTCTGAAATATGTAGACTGAAGTACTAAGATATTTTTTTCTTCATCTGTTTCTTTTATATAGCACCAATAATTTTATGCAGTGCCTTACATAGTGCACATTCTCATCAGTCTCTGCCTTCAAGGAGTGTACAATCTAGGATTCCTATCTCACAAGCATACAAACTAGGGCTGATTAAAGTAAGGTATATGCTACGCAAAATTTGCGCATTGGGTGACCCTGTCGGCATCCTTCCGTCTGGCATCCCTTGATTAGAAGATCGAAGGAGCCAGTTGTTAAATCTTCAGTTGAATGGTGCTTACAGCCAATCAGCTGCAAGCACCATTTAACCCTTTCGCTGCCAAGGACGTATGGCATACGGACCTACAAAACCTGATGTGGGTGATAAGTGTAGATAGAGGAATCTGTTATATTTTCTTCAGCCCGCTTGAATGAAGAAACTTTACAGTGTATACCCAACTTTTTACAGAAGTCAATTAACCTAACAGCATGCCTTTTGAGTGTACCCAGATGAAACCTATAAAAGCACAGGGAAAACATGAAAATAATTCATGCAAATACTGACCTGACTGGGATGCGGGCGAGTTGCCTCATCTGGCAATGGCCAATCAAGCAACCAAAGCCGGAAGAAGACCGGACGAAGATGGAAACACCAGTGATGGAGGAGAGCATTGACATCACAGAACTTTGGCAGATAAGTCTGCCATAATGTGCAAATATGCTGGCCATACTAGCACGTTCTGGCAAAAACTTTCAAACTTTACTTCCACTTTATGATCCCAATGTGCAATGTAGAGCTGTTGCATATTTTAATTTAAAGGCAAGCTCCAGTGAAAATTGAAACCCAAGTCCTAAAATGTATTTATAGAAAATTACAATAGGCAATCTAGTTTCATCTGCTAAGGTGCTGGCTGACTGTTAATTACAAAATGCTGTCTTCAGTGTGTGCTGCAATGCCATTCTCTAACCACATATCTGGTTTGAGACACTCCGTTTATGTTTCAGAATCTGCGGACCGTTTGTAGGGCCCTTGTACAATTTATAGCTAAAGTTAAAAAAAAAAATAAGTGAAACAACAGCACAAAGGGAGTGCTCACCGGGAAAGTACAAAATACTAAGAAATCCAGACTCCTTCACTGCTTGCTGACTTGTGGACATACATATGAAAGAAACAACAGGTTCCCACTTGGCTACACATCAGACATCAGCTGAGAAGCCATATGATCACACAAATGTTCTTCAAACAAAATTAGCATATCAAAAAAACAATGTATTTCAAAAAAATGTATACAAACATAATTTACCCAATGTGCACACATATACCCCCCTCCCCAACATTAGCAAAAAACCCTCCCTATAAAAACAAAACGCATGTAAGACCAGTTGGGTACCTGATGTAGGCCTATATAGGAAAAATGAATGCACATGTCCTGCGTTAATATAAACGGTAACCGTGTGGTGGGTGGTGTGGATCAATTGTCTCGGTCTATGAAACTCATAAAACCTCAAAATCAGACATAGGAACAATAGGTACTGGATGTAGTATAGTCCGATTACTGGGTATATAATCCAATATGAGGTATCAAAGATAGGTGAATTTGTGTACACTGAAGAAAGTTTCAATGGACGTGATTATAAATAAAGGTGATTTAAGCTGTGTGTCCTGAGGGGCTTCCTGTAAACGCACCCTGCTACACAGTATATCTCACCGCCATTGCATTATGATTTTTCCGCCATCAATTGTACGATTATATTGAAGACAAAGGTTGTCAACCACCAGTAGAAATAGCTGCAATTTGAATGAGCAAAAATATATACGCAGATGGGTGGTTGTGCGTCCTGAAGTGCTTCCCATGAAGACACCCTGCTGCACGGTATTTCCCACTGATTAGTGTATGGAAATTTCCTTCCTCAGTTGTACAAGGATTTGGAAAGCAAAAGAAAACCGGTGAAGATAATTTCATGCATATCCACTTGGACAAAAATGTTGGATAATGGAAGAATCGATTGAATCTGGTGTATAGTCACTATTGAAAAGACAAAAAACAAGTTGAAGTGGATCTCACCAATGATGTCCATTCATCCTGGAACTCCTATATCCATACGTTCAACAGTGTAACTGGGGATCCCCATGTTGTCTTCATGAAAAGAGCACTGGTTAAACACACCACATCTACCACGCAGGAGGAAACCAACGGTCTTGGAATGCTGTACTGCAGATAGCTAAAGCATTTCATTCTGTACAAGAACTTCCTCAGAGCTAGTACAGCTAGTGTTCTTGTGGACATACATAGCCTAAGATGCAACACAGGCAACAGTGCACTCTAATCAGAACTTCAAGAAGAATGCTAAAGTTAACACTTCTTACTAAGACAGACCATACTCCTGTGCAGACTTCACCAGCAGAATGCCACCATTACAGACCTGTTAAGGTTCCAACTTTTCTGTAGTCTGATCTACAACAGCATCTAGATGTCTGCAGAGCTAGCTATACACTATTTGCATTAATCAATGCATTACTCACAGCCATGCAATAGACAATCATTGTCAAATGGATTTTGTATTAGATGTGGCATATAATGTATAACACAATAAATGCTATTTTCATGTTCTTAGAACTAAAACAGGCAGATGTGTTGGCATGAAGGTTCTGAACGTGTATATTAAGGATGCCATTTGTAATAGACACTACTGTATTTCTTAGTGTACCACAAATTATTCACTACTGGACAGACTGCATACCGATATGGTAATATTACCAGCAAAAGATTATCCATTTGATCTCAAATAAACTTCACCCTTTCGGTCAAAATACAAGAAAACAATGTGACTTGGAAGCATTAACGGGCATGACTCTTCCAGCTGTAAATTGCAGCTCTGAATGTGAGCATGTTAACCATGTCAGCTCTCATGCTATGGGTCTTTTTATTTGGTACAAATGTTGCTGCTGTCAGAAAAGGAACCATTTAACAGTGTTATTCCTTATCTATCAGTTTAGCTCTTGCACCTCTACCTATGGACCAAAGCAAATTTTAATAATGAAAAACCAAGATTAAAACAAAACATTTTTTAATTTGTTGTGAATTGCAGTGTAAAGAACAAGAACCAAAGTAAAAGACAGTAGCAAGTGGAAAATATCCTTCTGCATCTTTCTGGGCGCATTCTCCAACATATACAAAAATAAACTGCAGTTTACTGTGAAAAGTACATCATATTTAAAGATAGTATCAATGGCTTGGCTGCAGTTGATGATTCACTTATTTTTGTTTGTCCAAGGCCAAAAGTAGAAAGCTGCAAATGCAAATTATGTTTCTTGGATTTTTTTACAATGTGGTGTAATCTCTACAGTTCATTTTGCCAGATGTGTAAAGGCAAAAGTTCTATACTGTATAATGTGGTCATCCGTAACAGGACATGCCACTTTCAGTATTATAATTTTGTAAACAAGTGATTTTAGGAAATGTTGTTAGAATACGCAGCCAAAGAAAATTAATAGTGATTCAGCCAAAATATATATATATTTGTTTAACCAGTTGACATCCGCGGTGTTAAACCCCCTTCCCATCCAGGTCATTTTTCAGTATTTAGCATTGCATTGGTCGGGTCTTTTCTGCCTGTGCGTGTCCGCAAGGGGGCGCGCGCGAGCAGAAAAAAAATGCCGTCTGGAGACGGCAACCCGCCAATGATGCAGTGCCGTCCGTCCGTTTTTTTACAACGGGCGGACGGCAAGTGGTTAAGGGACAGCTTCAGCTGGTATTGGCAGTGGTAAACTATGCCCTAGACAGGGACACCCGGGTCCAAGCAGTTTTGTCCTGCACCTTTATTCAGCAAGGCAACAAACACACTCGGTTTCAATATTAGGGGAACTTTGTACAGCAAGCCCATAGCATAAAATAAGCACAACTTCTGCTTGTCATAACCCCCAACTAAACTCATGTCAGTTCCTGACTAACAGATTGCACCCTTATGGGTTCTTTAAAATAAAAAGGCAGCTCTTGTATCTTTTTAATGTTATGTCAGCAGTCAGACTTTTTACCCAGTAGCAGGCTCCCACAGCAGAGTAAAGGTGCCCATACACTGCTCGATTCTCGTACCAGAATCGCGGTAATTCCCGCGATCGTACGAGAATCGAACAGTGTGAACGAAGACGTGCGACCGTTTCTAATGTACGGTCGCACGTCTTTTGTCTAAGGAGCATGTTAGAAAACCAGCCGAGAATCGTACAATTTTCGGCTGGTTTGAACAGTGCTCGGGAGACAAATGCCGAACGGGCCGGTGTGCGCACGCGCACACTGTCCGTTCAGCATTGCAGTCATCGGAAGCCCGCCCCTCAGGGGGGCGGCTTGCGATGATCGAGAGTGCGATCTGCCTGTCCAAGATGGGCAGATCGTACGTTTTTTTAATCACTTTACAACCATCGCAAGACTAATGTCTTGCGATGGTTGTACAGTGTATGGCCACCTTAAGAAAGAGCTCTGAGCATAAGTCAGCTCACATATATAAAGACTTGTGCACAGCTGAGACAAATAATCAAGTCTGGCTACCAGGTAGGGTGCTGAACAATAGGCACAAGAGGAACAAATTGGAGCTCAACTACACTAAAGAGATTGCCATAAAAGGAGCAGCAGCAAACTGATGAGGTCATCTGTCTGCTCACTTTTCTTTCTATTTCTGTGGCAGTATTCTAAGTATCAGAACATGAGCACTGCAACTGGAGCTGCCCTTCCCTCTTCTATTGTGAGTGCTGCTGTAGTAGGGATTATAGGAGGCTGACATCATAGCAGATTTGGGCACTTTAATTGAATGTAGAAATACATTTAAATTTTTTTAAAATAAGTGATTACCTTATATATCTACCTAGATTTCCTTTTTGATCTCTCAATCAACCTTAGCTCTGGCCAATCTCTAAAACAATGAGTCTCCTGCGTTGTACTTACTGATGCAAGATCTTATTGGCTAGCACATACATAATGTTGCATCAAAACATTACCATTTTAGATGTTGATATCACCTTTTCTTTTTACATTGTGAATGAATGCCAATGCATTTTTTTAAAATCCTTACCATCACTTTTTATCAGTTTAATGTATATTGATAGTAGAGTTTGTTAAAATGTAGTTAAAATAATGGAGGTTAATACTTGTTTTATGTATTTCAAGATAATGTTTACTGTCCTTATACTTAGGCTGAAAACATTGTATACTTTTCTCTACCTGTCTTGTGGTTGATGAAATAGTAAAATAGCAGTAGATGGCTTAATGTTTGTTTTATTACATTTTAAGATACTGACTAATGCTTGCCAAGTACATTAATTAAGCAATCTTTAATTATTTTCTTATCAAAAATGTTTGCTGTTCCCATGCACTCATTACAGCAGTCTCCAAACTGTTACGATTTATAAATCTCTTCCTTAACCACTGTGTTGGCTAATGGGCTTTATATCAAATATTTACTTCTAAATTGTTGCACCATTTTCACATTGTATCTGTAGGTGGCAAAACCAATTATGTGGAGTCTGTTTTATCACCTCAAATAACAAGTGAATATCTTTGAAGTTCTGGAACATAAAATGTAATTAAACATTACAACACTGCCAGAAGTTTAATGGTACTATAACATACAGACTGCTAAGTTTAGTTCTTGCACACAGTGACATCTTTCAACTCTGTGACCTCTTTAAAGTCATAGTCTGTTTCTAAAATGAAAAGTCTTTTTTATCCTCTTAATGTGTATGTGCTATAAGTTAATGGTGCTTTGGGGATCTGTGAGTTTTCAGCAAATATGTGTTCGGTTGTCATTTTGGATACTGCAGAGCAAATGAAACTGGAGTCTGTTGGTAATTCACAGTGTAATAAAAAAATGCAAAAGTTAGCTGAAATAAATTATGCTCTAGATCAATTTACTTTACTGCTGTAGTTGTTAATATATATTTTTAGAGCTTGATCATACACAGTTTTGTTAATTTAGCTAAACTTAGTGTTTTGGGGTTGTAACATTTTATCATACCTTTCTTACAGCAAGCTGGAAATGTTTCATACCACCTCGTAGTGGTAACTGTTAGGCAATTAAAACATAAAAAAACTTCTGATCAACTACTAATAGTGAACAGTTATAATCTAGAGGTGCATATTTATTTTAATGAAATGTATAATATTTTAAATTACTTTTAGCTATACTTGTAAATGTTCTACTATAGTTCCACTTTACTGTTCCTTCTAACAATGCAAGTGTTTTGATTGAGTCATGGTAAGGACCTGTGTTGATGGACTGTTGTTTGCATCAGACATAGAGGTGCACCGAAATTACATTTTGAAACCGAAACTAAAAAAAATTGGCAGACTGAAACCATTTTTTTTCTTCTAACCTCTAAGTTATTTTTACATTTTTTATTTGTATATATATTTTTCCAAAACTGTTTATTTTATTTTTTTTAATAAATATTTTTATTTTTTTAACTTTACTGTCGGGGTCTCCTGGGAATTATTCCTTTTTACAATAGAAAAAGAGATTGAGGACACAGATTTCTCAATCTCTTTTTCTGCAGCCCGTGTTCATTCATAACTTGTGGGAATAGTAAGTTTACTATATCCACAATCATGAATGAACAGGAAGGGATGTAGAGCACGTCCTGTTCATTCATAATTGGGGACACAGTAAACATACTATGTCCTCAATTATTTACAAGCAGTCAGCAATCAGCTGATCGCTGACTGCTTGTACCCATTCTCCATCCTGACTCACTGTCACAGGAGGCTGAGGCGGCAGTGCGGGAGTAGAGCTCGATCTATTTTGACAGCTGACTCCTCCTCCTCAACACCACCTCTGCCTCCTGTGACAGATGTCTCCACCCCCCCACCCCCACACCACTCTCCATTCATGATCTGTCACAGGAGACTGAGCAGGGCAGTTCTGGAGAGCTCAGCCTCCAGTGGCATGCCACTCACAACGCTCTCCTCCCTGCCCTGTTCAGCCACCTGAACGTTTCTACTAATTACACTAATGTAACCACAAACTGTAGGTATAAATATTTTTAATGGGGGTTCCCTAAAACCTGATTACCTTTTTAAGGGTTTCTCTAGGGTAAAAAGGTTAAGAAACACTGTGATAGATAGTGTTTGATAAATTACAAAAGTTCTTCATCACTAATTTGCATGTAATGCTGAACTATGTTTACCATAACAATATATGTGATTTTGTTGACATATGGAAGATATGCAAAATGATGAAAGTTTGTCTGTCTACTTCAGTTAGCCAATATGACCGTAGGGGTTACATCTCCTCCATCCATCAGCCTCATAATTCAGGTCTGTAACATTATAGGTAAGGAGATGATGTTTACATATACCTAGTGCATTTATGAGTAGGGTTCAGAAATAAGGACATGACTGATACTGCATTACAGGATGTAGTTCTTTAAGAGAAAAGGGTCACTGCTCCCATGGCCAAATCTTCAGCATTTTATTACCTACTTACTACTATTACACTTAATTTGTTTCATATACTGTATGTATAGAATGGTAGTTACTGCAAGCAGTTGCACATTGACATAAATATTTTTCTATGGGTACAAGAGTTAACTTTTTTTTGCATGTGCAATATGATCATTTTCTCTTTTAGTTGTACCTTTTTTGTATGATGAGTCATATCAGGCTGAGAAGGGGCTAAAATGAGGGTGCTATGATGTTATTACTGGTAATGAAGTACACTGTTTAGGAAATTGCTGCCATATGCTTACATGTGTCCGAAATTATTCGTTTTATTTAAAATATAGTTTAAGGGCCCATTCACACTATTAGGTTTTTGTGTGTGCATACACACATGCACATTGTATCGCACAGTAACATGAGTTGCGTTAAGGCTGCTGATTCATTTGAAAGGGGAAGAAGAAGAGACATGCAGCATTTTTTCACAAGCAAGTACCACAATGCGTGGTCGTGCGTTACCATGCATTGGGGTGTTCTGCAACCCATGTGCGTCGGAACTGTGTTACTGTATCACAACACAAAATTGTGATTCGGCCCTTAAACTGATTGTTTTTTTACAGGGA
>NW_017306659.1:1086279-1100420 GCF_000935625.1 Nanorana parkeri
GTGGGGAGAGACGGTTGTGGCAGCAAAAACGTTTCACAGGTAGCTCAAGAGTGGATTGCATTTGGAGTCAGGTGGGTGTTGCACACAAATGAGAGTAGTCTAAGACCCCATTCACACTGAGCTACATAAAAAAATCACTTTTTCAGTGCTGATTTGAGCTGAGGAAATGCTAAAAAAGGGAGAGAAGTCCAGCTGGAAGGATGAGACTGCGGCAGCTTTATCTTGCTGAAGAAAGTAAACAGAGCTGTGCACCAAATAGCAATGGAGCTAGAAAGTATTTATGCTTTGTTGTGATTGAATATGCTTTGCGAGGGTAGATCTTCTGTTGGAAGGCCAAAAACAAATGCAGCTTTTACTAGTCCTAAAATCTAGTCCTAAAAGTTCTCCATTTGATGCTGAATCTTACCAGATATATATACTATACACTGAGTGGCCAGATTATTATGACCACCCCATGAGTACTTCGTTGGGCCACGAGATAACTCCACGAGATGACTTCGTTGGGCCGCCTCGTGACTCCACGAGATGTTGAAAGGTGATGCGAGGAATCTGACACTGCACTGTTGCCCTTCTGTTGTCTTGTACCAGTCTTGCCACTCTCCGTTGTGCCCTAACATTGACTAACGCTCAAAAGGTGCAAAATAATCTTTTTAGATTTGGGGAAAAGATATATGTTTAAATTTGGGGGACCTATTGAGGGGATATTTATTAGGAATGTAGGCCACATTTATGTGCAGTATGCATAGATGTAAACGCATGAACAGGTGTGAACACCATGTGAAAGAGCAAAAAAGGTGTATTCTTTGAAATTTGAGGAAAAGATAAGGGGGACATAATGCATGAATCTTTATTGCATGTATGCAAGTTAATAGCAAAATGGAGGGCAACATGTGCGTGCAACGCACTTGGATGAAAGTGCATATGTATGTACCGTGTTTCCCCGAAAATAAGACACTGTCTTATATTTTATTTGGCTCAAAAAAACACACTAGGTCTTATTTTCGGGGTAGGTCTTATTTTTCTTTTTAATGTACAACAATCTACACTTATTCATGTACAAAAATATGGTGATCAGGGGTGCCGTACCTTTACAAGATCATTTTGCTAACCAATCGCTGGCCAGAATGAGCGAAGTGCACTTTCACTATCGATTCCTCACAGGCGGAGCACATTTGGTATCACTCCTCCTGTGACAGGAGACGGCGCTATAGAGGAGGCATCGGCTTATGCAGCTCTGCTCCCTCCAGTGCCGCCTCGCCTCCTCTAGCGCTGGGTTCGTTGGCACCGCTGATTCTCTCCTGCCTCTCCCGCGGCTCTTCAAGTTCCCCCTTATGTCACCACCGGCCCTGGGAATTGTCACAACTAGGTCTTATTTTCGGGGTAGGTCTTATATTTTAGAAATTCCCAAAAATAGTACTAGGTCTTATTTTCGGGGTAGGTCTTATTTTCAGGGAAACAGGGTATGTGCATCGCACAAAAGTGCATGATCATAGGATTGTACTGACGTCTAGTTCCTCATTTAATCCATTAGGGTTTAGTGTTCTATATATCGTCGATGTTGTCCAAAACGACAGCGTAGGGTCTTGGTGGTGCGCCCTATATATAGAAGGCCACAGGGGCAAGTTAGACCATAGACAACAAATTCTGTAGAGCAGTTTAGAAACTGGGTAATGGGATATTCTTTCCCCAAACTGTCCCAGAAGGACGATTGTCCATGTGTGATGAATGCACATGTTTTGCACCTCAATTTTTTACATTGGAAGATGCCTTTCAGATCTCCATAAAAAGACAGGAGGGGTATGTGGTCCTTATCTGCTTTAATCTTGCTGGGGGCAATTTTATTCCCTATGTTTGGGGCTTTTTTTAAAATGACCTCAGGGTTCTTAGGGAGTTCCGGGCCTAGTACAGGATCCTGTTGCAGAATATGCCAATTCTTTTTAAGGATTCTTTTAATGTGCCCATGCTGAGTGTTATATTTTGTTATGAATCTAGGGCCGGTATTACTATGTGGATTCATTTCCCGAAGGGGCTTAGTGGATGAAAATGGGTCAAGGAACTGACTAAAAGCATCCTCTATCTGGTCTATAGGGTATTTACAAAAATGAAAAAAAAGAAAAAAAATATTGAAAACTTTTCTGGGTCCTGCCCATAATAAAAAATGAAAGGTATGAAGTGAAATAGTTTCTCTTGATTTTATTGGTTTTATTTTACATTTACATACTGTAAAAACTAATATTAATCACTATATCAGGGGCGCCCACTATTTTTCATCTGGAGATCTACTTTTCAAATGACGAGCTCATTGAGATCTACCAACGAAAAAACACCTGCATTCAGGGGCGGGAGGAGGCGTGGGCTGCGCAGGCAGGCCCCTCGCCCACAGTGCGATCGCCTGCAAGAGTGCCTGTGTTCCAGTCCAGTGCGATCCGCAAAAATGCTGCAAGCACTATTTTTGCAGATCGCAATATTAATACACTAATTGTATTGCAAACAAAAATAATTCTCCCAACTTGTATCTAATCTCTTATTTTTTAACTACATGTAGACACAATTAATATTATTTCTTATGTACTTATTTTTACATGCTGTTTCCTGCCAGGATGATGTTTATTTTCTTTTATTTTTAAAGAATAAAAACCACATTGCTTATTTTTTCATCACTGATCTTCTCTTCTTATTCTGTGTATAATGGAATTGTTTTAATGCCTGAAATACCTATTTTCTCTTATCACATGAAACATAATTTTCAGGAGAGTAGCAGTAATTCTAATAATTTATTACCTTACATCCCATATTTTCTATGATAACATTTTCTGGTTTATTAGAAATTACAGCCTAGATTGCTTTTGACAAAATAGCTAAATCAGTGAACTTTCAAATAAAATTTCTCAGACTGACATGCTCAAAGTATTGACTGTTGCTATGCAGCCGTGTTCTTTCCATAGCGTTTTCCAGAGTATAGATAATTATTTGAGAAACTGTATAAGACTGTAATTACCAGACAAAAAGAAATTAAAATGTAATTATAGATTTTTCTCTGATTGGCCATAAAATACATGCTCATACAAAATGTTATTTGTTCAGTATCACACTACCGTGGATGATGTTTTTATGTTATATTCTGTGCATCTCAGCTTATTAAACAGTACCAGTTTTGGGAGCTTTAGATCTTAGGCTTTTTGAACTTCATCTTAGGCTGTGTTAAAACCAGTGTGGCTTCACTTGTCTATTCTTTGCACATACCCAGCAGGTTGTCCTTGAAACTTATGTATAATTGTAATGCAGTTCATGGTATCTGTAAAACAGCTTCATCTACTAGTTGCTGAATGAACCTTTTCATGTTATTCCTCAATAGTCTAAATATATTCATCATCATCAAATCATGTCATTGTGAATGTCTCCAAAGATAAACCTAGAAATACTCTAATGGCTTACTTTAAATGACAACTGCTATCTCCCAGATGGAGAATTACATTGCATAATGTTTAATATTTATTCAGTGTCAACATATTTAGCTGCACTGAACAGCTGGAATATTTCATTTGGGCCTGGGGCTGTCAGTTGCCTGGAATCATCTGTAACATTTAATCATAACTGCTAATGTTTCTTGTGTAGCCCTACCAGCTAGAAAATTCAGCTGTTATGTTTATCACAACATGGGCTTGGTACTCTGCTAATGCCAACTTGAATGGGATGGTTTTATGTGTTGTTTTTGTAAAAGTTGTTTATAAGAGAGGGTGTGTGAAGCTATAGATTTTCCGCAGATTTTCTGTGGTCATATGGAAAAAGTGCAACAGAATGAAATTCCTTCATCTACGCTAAATTGTGTGTATGGAGGAATCTCCCACTGGGTCAAGCTTCAGTATCTTGCCAGTTGGCCCGCTGGCTCTCAAAATACCTGAACAACCCAATCCTATCGCCCTCTTCATACCAACCGGATCATTACCCCCAACGGTCACTCACAGGTAGATGTTAGCCAGGTAGAAGAGGCCACCACCTTTCACCTCATATCTCCTACTTTCCTCCCCGGCCCACTTTTATGATGGTTGTTACCACTAGGTTCTAGACACCAAGGAGAATTATAATTTGTATTATGACAAACTGTTCATCAAGAGTTACTTGTTTTACCTGTTTTACCTATTTTCAAGAAGGAAATGACAGAATAGATATCGTAAAGCATGTAGCCGGCTGGTTGCATGATGAGACAACAATATACGTGATATGTAAAATGTCAAATGTGATGTATTCTGTGAAACTTAATAAATAAATACATGCTTAAAAAAAAAAAAACCTGAACAATGCCTGCATCCAATAAGATTGCTAAGGTATTTGTGACAGCCAGTGAGGCCGACTAGCAAGATACTGAAGCTTGACCCAGCGGGAGATTCCTCCATCTAGCATTGATGGAGGAATCTGTTGCACTTTTTTCATCTGACCATAGAAAATCTGCAAATAATCTATAGGTGAGATGTAAGGCAGTGATTAAAAATTGACTTACTTCTCCCATTTTTGCAAGTGTGCTGAATGAATTATGTCCCCTGTTGTTCAACTTTTACCTTGGCTTCTGCTCGTTCTTGCCTCTGTCTTAACATTCCACATAAGTATACTGTGGAAAATCTTGAATCTGTTACATGATGTATTCAGATTAGGTGCTGAACAGCTGGGGGTTCTCTTTTCCCATTTTTTGAAGGCATTTCTGTAAAGAGCATCTGAACTCTAGAAGTTGTGCCTAAAAATTGCCTGTGATCGCCCTGCAGCTGATCTTTTCCCCATTATTGACTTACCATGCCTTGTTCTGCAATCTGTCTCTTTGTAGAGATGACGATCTTGGTAGAGGCAGGGCTTTTATATTTCAGGAGGAATTCCAGACAGAATGGTACATTTTTCAGCATACTGCTTAAGCACAATGCATTTAATTAATATATTTAGATGTTCCGTATAACATAGCAAATCTTTTTTCTATGCAGGTTTACTTTAATTCCTAACTCCAGCCTAATCTTTATTGTTTGGAATGGAACGGGGCAGACATAGAACCTCTTTTAGATTTGTATTGCTATGTGTGTGCATATTGGTAACTTCCTCCTTCCTACCCTCGTGAGAATTCCATCATAATAGGATGTGATGGGATATAATGGGGACAGCGATGCAACACAAAACTTTTTGTAGAGGAAAGATGAGACATCATATCAAACTTTATAATATTGTTTGTGGGTTCCTGTATGAGTGACACTCTTCCCCCTTTTTTGGGGGCATGTAACAGGGATAGAAACTGAGGGGAAATCTTCCATTGGGTGCACAGACAGTAATGAAAACTTCAGGAAATCATTCCAAAACTAAAAAATAAAGTTGTGGCTGGAGAACCTTAACACTAGAGACTGCATGGATCTGTGCTTCCATATCTGTAGTTTGCTGTCCTGAGGTTTACATGATTTAAGCAAAGGAAAATACTTACATTTGTGGCTTATTTATAAAGGTAGGGAAAACAGAAGTTGGTTGTTGCTGGTTTCCTGGTATGTTATTGCACATTACTTTATAAAAACACTGATCATTTTCAATGACAGGCAGCACAGTGCTATGAGCAGCTGGCTGACTCACTAGTAGAGTTGAGCTCAGGTTTGGAGACAGCGCATTACTCTGCCCACCCACGGAAGCTGTCAACACACAAATGAAGCATTTTAGCTAATGGGCTAGTGTAAACAAGCCATTAGGGCTTGCGTTTGTTGGCAAATGAAACATGCCTTCAGGTGCACTTTGCCTTAGTTCATTGACTGGTGCATTTCACCTGCTGTTGAGCTTCACATGATTGACCTCCTTCTGAAGCTGGTTGGAAGGTGGTTGTTCAGGTACTTCCTGTTATAGGTTGAGGATGCTCTGTCCTTTTCCCCTAGTTGTTCTTTTGTGTTGTCTCCCTGTAATACGGCTTCCAATGGAGACAAGTAGATGTTCCGATACACGTTGCACAGGTGTGGCCTACAATTGTCGCCATCAGGAAACCCACCCTGAGAAATGGCATGTGGCAGTTGTTGTAGTGCATGCATGTAGACATGAAGTGTCTACAAAAAGGTTTCACAAAATCAGCAGTGTGTACAACAAAAGATAAAAAAGGTAAAAACAAATTGTTTGCGATATTCAGCAAATGGAATGTTACTCAGGCAGGGCAGGGGAATGTCCTTTACCTACATAGTTTGAGCTAAAAGGTTTCCCTCTTTCTCATTCCAGAAGGTTGGGAGATATCACTTATTGCTTTTTTCATTTGGACTCTGAAATGTATGCTAGCAGAACTGGCTATGATACTGTAGTGTGTCCCAAGACCATAAGCATGTTGAAAAGTATAAATAGATGTTGATTATCAATCTTCATATGCAGTTAAATTCTCAGTTAATTTGATGGAATGAAGCATGAAAACAACTGTGCTCCTATGTCTATATAAATTCCGCTCTACTATCTTGGTCAGCACAAGTGTTTTTGAAACATGCACTCTTAAATATTTCATGACCTGAACTTATGTGGTTCTCAGGCATTGATCTTAGCATTCTATGCTCAGATGAGGACATTTACTGGCCTGCATACTACAGTCTGTTGAATCTTACCCTCTCCTGAATAATATACAGTATATATATATATCTCTATATATAGATATATATCTCTATATATAGATATATATATCTATATATACATACACTGAGTGGCCAGATTATTATGACCGCTTGACGTTTGTAGGCAAATTAGCTATAATTGGCTATAATTTCGCGCTGAAGTTGCTAGAGGGCCAGACCATTATAAATAGGGAAGCAGGTTGTTTACCACGACAATAGAAGTGATTTTTTTTCTGAAGATATGGGTAAACAACGTGATTTAACAGCCTTTGAACGTGGGATGATTGCAGTTGTTGTTAAAGTGTTTAAAGATGGACTGTCAGCCGAAAATCTGGGTCTGAACGTGCGAATTGTGGCCGTCAGCGACTAGTCAATGTTAGGGCAGAACGGAGAGTGGCAAGACTGGTACAAGACAACAGAAGGGCAACAGTGCAGTGTCAGATTCCTCGCATTACCTTTCAACATCTCGTGGAGTCACAAGGCGGCCCAACAAAGTACTGATGGCGTGGTCATAATAATCTGGCCACTCGGTGTATACACAGTGTAGTCCAGATTTGGGAAATTGCGACACCTTTCAATGTTCATTCTTATTTTATATATACAACATATAACTAGCAGTTGAATGTTCCCTGTACATTATACAGTCTCCTGTCTGGAGACCAGTGAATCTGTAAGAATAATCAGTGTATATTGGCTCATTATTTTTAAGAACGTGGTCACATAAGTGAGGAGAGTTCCGATGTAACGTGACTAAATGCTTTGGTATTTTTTTAATTGATCTCTGCTTAAAGGGAGGAATAGAGTTCAGAATGGCAGATTCTTCCGAAATGTATGTTATCTGACAAATGCATAGACCTAATGACTTTAGAAGGGCTGTGATAACCTTCAAACAATATGATTCCCAGCACATAATTGGATTTACGTGAAAAATGTTCCATAAGACATATCTTTCTGTGTTTGGAAACTGACATTTTTTTTTCATGTTTAGGTTCTACCATTTCCCAGTCAAGTAGTGTATAACAGAGTCGGAAAGTGTGGTAGCAGAACGGTCGTCTTATTGCTGCGCATCCTGTCTGAGAGGCATGGGTTCAATTTGGTTACATCTGATGTTCACAATAAAACCAGACTGACCAAAAATGAACAGGTAAGCAGAAATCTTGTTTTTTTATAGTCGGGGGGTTTGTTATTCAGTATCGTTTGCTTACTGGCTATAACTCTTTCAGGAGTTCCACAGCAAAGACGTTAAATTAAAAGCAGTAATGCATGAAAGTCTTTCTTTAGCATTTTACAAGTTCTGACACACTATTAAATCACCAGTTATTTGGTTTACTTTTATATTTATTTTGCAAATGCTTTTACAGATGACCTTGAAGTGATAGGATTTATGTAGCAAAACTGTTTAAAGAGTTTTTAAAGCCAATACTTTTTTCAGCTTAAGATAGAGTAGAGGATAATTAAAATCATTATCAGTTATGTAGTATTCAGTAGCCAGTAATTTTCTGTCTTTAAGGAAGGTTTTATCTTCACTTCCTGTCCTGGAAAGAAGTTAAAGGTAATAACCAAAACAGGTGTCCCAATAGGACTTTTTTTTTTCCTCAACTTCTGTTCCAGTGACAATTGTAAAATTTTGGATTTCCCATCCCTTTCTGTCCTGCTGAAAATCGACAACAGGGTAAATCTATCCAGCAGAGACCCAGACAGCAAAAAATAAATAAATAACAGGTTCTAATATTTTCCCATGCTATGTAAAGCATAAAATAAGGTTTTAAAATAAGGACAAACTTTTGTTTACATCTATTGGCCATTGATTGTGTTTTTCCAAGCAGAAATCTCCTACTGCCAAAACAGAAACCCAAAGCAGAACCTCAAACAAAACCAAGCTGGTGTTTTTACTGGGGTAGATGGGGCTTTTAATGTGTCAAAAATGCAATTAGGGATAATACAACATAGTAATGACAAAATTACATAGTAAAATAACATTTATTTATTAAAAGATTACATTATCCACATGATATGGCGGAGCTCTCATTGTAATGACAACTGGTCCCTGCCAATAGAAAACAGTTGGGCGGAGCTAGCCGTCACTGCTAGTTCCGCCCAATCGTTTTCTATTTTTTTTTTTTACTTTTTTTGACTGTTTTTCTATTCTGCATTCCGCTATTCACTCACTGCTGTTCGCCATCTATGAGAATAGGCCGAACAGCAGCGAGTAGCCTGCCGGAGGTTCGGCTCAGCCGATCCAGATGTTGGATCGGCTGACTAGAACTCCTTCTGCCCTTTGGGTCGGCTGAACATGTTGAGCATGTTCGGTCGACCTGAAGCCACCCGATGTACGGCTGATTTCAGCCGATATATGGCTGAAATCAGCCATACAAGCCTGAAGTGAATAGCTGAACAGTGTTCGGCTCACTTCACTTTGGGTCGGTTATTCACTCGGGTGCCTACGGCAGCTTTGTGAATAACCCCCTTAATCAAAGGTTTTTTTTTGCTGTTTACCTATATTAGGGGTGCGGTGTCCTTGTTCATGTAGTGATTCAAAACATTTTACTATGTTTTTACTTAGGGGGTTATTCACAAAGCTGCTGAAGGATCTGGCCTTTTACTTCATATTTTAGTTAGCATTTTGGTGGCAAGACATCCACTGAATTATTGTGGATATATATTCTTATCAGCAACAAAGTTGATTTGTTTTGGTTTTTGTAGTCTTTAATGCCCAGTTGAAATCTTGTTATTTAAAGAATATGGGATTTAAAAAAAAAGAGTTCATGATTAAAACAGTGAGACACTGCCCTGTGCTGGCAGCATGTTCCCTGAGCAGCATTGTTTATTGAAGCACTTGGGGTGTGTCAAGTCCTTGCTTGTACCTGGATCACTGTGCTCTGTGGTTCTCCAGTGTGCTGCCAGAACAGGGCAGCTTCTTACTGTTGTAATTACAAACACATTCAAGAAAAATGTACTTCATTTATCTACGTTATAGGTCACCATTTACCACCCCTTAAAATCCATTAAATTAGTATCGGATGTTTCAGATTAGGTGCCAGAGATTAGAACCTCCTTAGGGGATGTGCAGGTGAAACAGGTCTTAAATCTCTGATATCTAGTTTCTGGTGCTCTATATGCTATTGCCATGTATGGTGTCCATCATACCAAGATCAAAATAGCTCTCTGAGGTCCACAGAAAGAAGGTTGGAGGGGCTTAGGAGGCTGGCAAGGGATTTTAAAAGATTGCCAAAATATGTTAAATCTACAAGTGCCGTAGATTTCAAATGACTGCTAATTTGTCCAGGACCTTATTTGCCTAGCAAACAGTCCCCAAGAGTTGACTGATGCTATAAGAAGTCACCAAGAACCCCAAAATTTAATTACAGGATCTGCAGGTAGCTCTTGCAAAAGTTGGGGTCAAAGTGCATGGATCTAAAATCAGTTGCACCAATTTAACCTGCGTAAGAGTAGTGCCAGAAAAAAAGCCTTTGTTGTCCAAAAATAACATTAGAGCAAGTTTGCCATTGAGCATGTAGACAAAGACAAGGCCTTCTGAAACAATGTACTGTAGAGTCTATTGAAGACTGTAGACTATTGAATCAAAGAGTTGCTGGCCAAAGTTACAACAGAAATGCTTTCCGCAAACCAAAGACAGCATTTCAGTAGAGAAACCCTGGGCAGCTTGCAGTCAGAAGAAGTTCTAATATTTGCCTGTTCAAATATGTAAAAAAAAGTCGGTTTCTGTATGGTCTTTTTTATTCACATGATTGTATATACAGTATTGTGAAAGGTTTTCTAACTACCGTATATTTCTGACAAAAAAAGTGGACACAACCTTTTTTCTTTTTATTACTACTGTAGTATTTGTAATAAATATTCGTATTCTTGAAATAAAATGTATACAAACACAAATTTTACCAGGATGTATACAATTAGGTGGGGGCACAGTCCTGTAGGTGGGAGCACAGTCCTGTTAGTTGGGGGCATGGTCTGTAGGTGGGGACACGGTCCTGTAGGTGAGGGCACAGTCTGTAGGTGAGGGCACAGTGTGTAGGTGGGGACATGGTCTGTAGGTGAGGGCATAGTGTGTAGGTGGGGGCATGGTGTGTAGGTGGGGGGTACAGTCCTGTAGGGGAGTGCATGGTCTTAAGGTCCTGCAGCATCCAATCTAACCAATGCTCACTATAATATAGATTCTGCAGACACATGCAATACACAAGCAGCTGTCTATGGAGATGTGAGTCTTGTACGGCTGTGTATAGGGGTAGAGATAACCTAGGCTGCAGTACACAATGCCCCTTCCCTATGATAAAGAACACCACTCACCCGGCCCAGGCCGGTGTAGGATTTGTGTGTTCCAACGGACCGGCTCTGATTCCCCCAGAGTACCTGCATGCTGAGCTCGGTGCCGTGGCTTCCAGTGTCAGCGACTGTGGCGGGACAAAGTACCACCTGCTGGCCAACACAGCAAACTGCACCCAGCTAGCAGCAGCTGAGCTCCCAGATAAACAGAGCAGCTAATTCCAACTTATTATCGCGATCTACCAGAATTAGCTTTGCAATCGACGGGTAGATTGCGATCGACCTTTTGGGCACCCCTGCCCTAAATAGTACTCTTTTACCATGTTCATAGGTGTCTATGGTCTTCAGAGATAAATGCTTAAATGAAATATGTCTAGCCCAATTGACACTTTAGGGAGGGATGCAGAAGCGGAGGCAGCTAGCTTGGCTCCATCCCCCGCTACAAGCAAGTTTCTGAAAGCCGTCATCCTGCTGCCATGAGATACCAGCGGTGTTAATTAGGAGGATACCAGTTTGAGTTAGACGGGCCGGGAGACTGACACATGGGAGGACGGACACACCGAGAGAACTGGACCCTGAACAAGATTTGTAAGGTGCTACTAACGGGAAGAGAGAGGAGAGCTGGCTGCGAGGCTGATATGCATGTGGGCATTTAATCAGATCATTACTGCAATAGAGGCAGGGGACTACAACTGGCTACAAGAAGAGGATTGATGTGAGCTGCAAGGAGTTGGTGAGAAAATACTGGCCTGCTGAGATAATGTATTGGTGCTTTGTGATTGCCTATGAAGCCTGGACTCTCCTCTTAACGGGATAGTAAGAAATGCCTGTTTGCTGGGACATTTTGTTATAGCTCTGTGAGTGTTTATGACATCTGGGCTTTTTTTCTCAAGAGGCTGGTGAAAAACACCTGTTTGCTAAAATATTATGTTAACCTTTGCAGTTGTATATGAAGCTTGGATTTTCCTCTTAAGGAGCTGGTGAGAACTACCTGTTTTGCTGAGATAGTTGGCTAAGCCTTGTGATAGCCTATGAATTCTGGATTTTCTTCCTAAGGGGCTGTGAGGATAACCTGCTTGCTGAGATGTTTTGCCATGCTCTATGATTGCCTATGAAACCTGGGCTCCACTCCTAAGGTACTGTTGACAAGCACCTGTCTGCTGAAATATTTCGCTATGCTCTTTGATTGCCTATGAAACCGGACTGTCCCCTTAAAGGAGAACTATGAGTTGAGTGCTTTTCACTCACCTCATAGTTCTAGCCGACCTGTGACAATGAGACTGTCGCAGGTTGGCTCAGTAGATCGGGAGGTGAGCGAACACATACCGGCGTTCGCTCACCTCTCGATCCTGTCACGGCAGAGAGCTGGATTCCTCCTCTCCCCGCTCTGATCCGCCAGTGCTGACTGGCCGGACGGGGGAGGGGGCGGGTACAGCTGGCTCTGCCTCTAGATAGGCAGAGCCAGCTGTCAGTCACGCAGCTGGACAAATCCGGGCACAATTGTCGGGATCCGCTTCAGCTGCGGCGTCTCAGTATACAGCGAACTACAGCTTGCGGTATACTGAGCCTAGGGTGACGGGAGGGCGCTAGTTTGTGTCCTCCCGTTACCCTAAGGAGAACTATATGGGGAAAAGCCTTAACCCCATAGTTCTCCTTTAAAGTGCTGGCAAGAAACACCTGTCTACTGAGATATTTCTCTAAGCTTCGTGATTGCCTATGAAGTCTGGCCTTTCCTCTAAAGGGGTTGGTGAGAGCTGTTTTCCGTGATATTCCGCTAAGCTTTGTGATAGCCTGTGAAGCTGTGACTCTCCTAAGGGGTTAGCGAGAACAATCTGCTTGCTGAGATACTTTGCCAAGCTCTGTGATTGCCTAAGAAGTCTGAACTCTCCTCCTAAGGGGCTCACGAGAGCTATCTGCTTGCTGATATTTTTTGCCAAGCTATGTGAGGGCCCGTGAGGCCTGGATTCTCCTTCTAGGGTGCTGGCGAGAAATATCGGTGTGTTGACATATTGCACTAAGCTCTGTGATTGTTTATGAAATCCTGGCACGCCTCTCAAGGTGCTGGTGAGAAACATCTATTTGCCGAGATATATTGCTGGGTTCTGTAATTGCTGGTGAAGCCTGGACTTTTCTTGTAAAGGGTCAGTAAGAAGGGGCAGCGGTAGTTCATACATACATACATACATAATCAATTGAGCCCTGGCCTATAAAAACGAAGTGAACAAGATGCAGAAAACGAAAAATACACAGCAAAACAGGGATGAGGCTCTAACCCCTTTTAAGTTGAAAGCAGGAGCCAATATCTCCATTGACAATATTAATTTGGACTCTGGAGCAAAAAGGAGTGGTACTTCTTTAATAGATGGTGTACAATCCCATGCTGAACTACCTGATACCTCTCAGGAGCTATTGGATACATTTAATGTAATGTTGCAGCAAGCTGTTGAGAAATTCACTAGAGACATTACAGACAAGATTTCTAAAGAAATTAGAGAATTTAGAAATATAATCTCATTGATAGAATACAGGCTGGATGATGTAACAGTCCTTTTAGGGGCATGAAAAGGAGATTGGTTCCTTAAAATGCGATATTTTGGAACTACATGATAAAATAGAGGATACCGAGAACAGAGCAAGGCATTCAAATTTAAGGATTAGGGGAGTACCAGAATTTATTCTGGATATTTCCGCAACTGTAAAGGCTCTGTTTCAAGAACTATAGGACGTTATTGTAAAGCTGCACTACTTTAAAACTATAGAATATTTGTTCCAGACAGCAAGGGGTAAAAAAGATCTGGCCCACCAAGGCTTTAAATACCAATTGTTTGCAGATCTGGCATGGACAACAATTCAGAAGCATAGGAGCTTTAGGATATTTGTATAGTTTAAACTATGTTTTTCGTATAAAGGAAAGCGATACTTCCCCACGACAGCGGAGGCAGCAGGGAAATTATTTGTGTCCTTGGGGCTCATGGATGCAGAAGAGGAATTTCATGCACTACATAAGCAGATCGAGCCCCATCTTGAAGAAGCACATAAGAAAGAAGACACATCCCCGAGTGTGGATACAGCCCAGAAAAAAGGAGCAGCAGAAGAATAGGGTCAATTATAGGCCATAGCAATTTGGGATCCATACTGTTGCTAGATGGGGAACAAATGGGATGCGTTAGTAATGTTTAGGAGAGGGGGGAGAGGGGAAGGGTAAAAGTGTGAATAAGGAGAGAAAGGAATTGTCTGCTTTTTGATTCCCTCCCCCCCCCC
>NW_017306659.1:1100573-1150403 GCF_000935625.1 Nanorana parkeri
CTGCTCCCCCCCCCCCCCCCCCTCTTAATTATGTAGGTACCCCTTCTTGTCTTTTTTGTTGTTTTTGTTTTGTAGGTGTTCGGTATGTAAAGAATAGCATTTCACAGATGGAGGGGATGATATATGGTTAAAGCTGGTAAAGAAGTAAACTGTGGTAAATGTGATTAATGAGCACAGATGGGATTAACTGTCAAATTTGTTTTATTTTAAACATGGATAACTAAGTAATAATAATCAAGGAGTTTAGTTTTGATATCTGACGTACGCCCGGCCCAGACCCGCTGTATGTCAATCCCACCTGACCATACACAAGTCTGAACCGAGCGTGAGCATCACAAGGACGTGGCGATACCACTCTCAGCCTCACCCTGCGCAGAGATTTCCAAGCTCCCAGGACACAATCTCAGGCCAGCAGACTGAGAGCGATCGTCACCAGGGTTGGTTAACTCCGCAGTTAACCCTTTACCCACAAACGTTCACTGCCACCATGTATTTTATTGTAACAGAAACACAGACCGTGCCAAGCAAATGCTGTGACAATTCAAAACACTTAAACAATGCCTGTGATAGCGCTGTCCTCTCAGACAGGAATATGACAGGATTCACTATACAATACAGTCTATGATATCTCTGTCCTCTCAGACAGGAATATGACAGGATTCACTATACAGTAGCGCTCTTCACAGAGGCAAGGATACTTTAAGTTCGTATTTAGAGCATAGAGATAATCTTAACGATTTTTAAGATTGTCCTTTTTATAAAAGAAACGGTTCAGAAAATATACAGAAAAATATTTAATCAAGAGACAAAATATATATACAACAGTAAAATAAAAGGGAATAAACGGAGAATACTCAACAGTCCTGGAATTGTGAGTTCTGACAGAGTTCAGAGTTCAAGAAGCAAAGTGGAAGTCTGCAGGGCTCTTCTTCTTCAAGCAGGGTTCCAGCAGATAATGTCCAAAGATTAAAGGGGAACTCTTCTGCGATGTTAAGTCTTCTAGTTCCTCGATGTTTTAAAAACTAAGAGCCCACTCTATTCACCTAGACAGAATATTTTATAAGCCCCTTTTGGAGGGTGTCCCAGAGCCGTCCCCTAGGTCAGGGCTGGGGAGGGAAAGCAGGCGGCGGATGAACCTTTATTTTACACTATTGCCTCCCAATTCCAAATTAATAAATGTAGCTTAATTTTATACTTAGGGTTATGACTTTTGGGTGAAAGTGGGCTCACCTATCTAGAACCTGCTTGTTTATTTTAACTTGTCCACTCGTAATATATGAGTGCTTGGTGCCATGCCTTTAATTAGGGACGACCATAAAAGGCTTAGAGAGATATTTTGGAATTTCACTAGGGCTGGGGCTCAGACTCAAACCCCATTATCGTCACATGATATACTTGTAACAAAAATTTGAAGAGGTGTGAATTATTAAAGAGTGGGGTAAAGTGTTATGTGAATAAGGTAAATGTAAGGGTTATTGGGTAAGAGTAATTATCACCAAAATGGATTGGTATAAATATATAAATACACCCCATCCTTTTTTTTGGGGGGGGGGGGGGATTAACCCAATTATGTGTCAATTATCTGTTTCTAAATAGATCATTAAGCAATATTCAACCACGAGTCTAGGTCTTATGCACCTGTAAGAAATATTTGAAGGGGTTTGAATCATTAAAGGGAGTGGTAAGATGTTATATAAAAAAGGCAATTGTAAGGGTTATCAGGAATAAGTTATTGTCACCGAAAATGATTGTTATAAATATATAGATAACCAACCCCCACCCCCCACCCGCCTTCTTTTTTTGTCTTGGAGACTTGTCGAAGGGGAGCTTGCATGAACGTAAAGGGAGCTTTTGCTTGTGGCTGCGGGAAACACTGTGATCCCTCTTTGACCAACATTACACCTGAGGTTGGCATACACATAGACAGTGTAAAAAGTATTTTCCACCTGGCCTATGGAATTTCGAGGAGGGAATGGATGGAGCATCTGCTGCAGGATTAGTGGCAGACAGGTATTGTGTAGGATGGAACGAAGGGTTTTTCTGGGGTTTTTTTTTTAATTATTATTCATGGGATTGTTTTGGACTTTACGTTTTCTTCTCTTCTTTCCTTTTCCGCCCTTTCCCCTGGGTGGAGGCAATAAACTATAGGACCTAAAAGAGTTTCTTGACTATAGAATATATGAAACTTTAAACGTCTAATGTTGAGGGATTTAATTCCCCGAAAAAGAGAGAAACAAAGCCTTTCGTTTTTTTAGATCGGTCCATGCAGATATTATTTGCTTTCAGCGAACACACTTTTCCAAAATGTCATGTCCTAAGACATAACCACACATTTTTTGGGCAAATGCCAGTACGAAACAAAGGGGAATTTTGGTTGGATTGAGGAAAACCTGTGTATTTTCATGCCATCTGTAACTGGCAGATCCAGAGGGGCGTTATTTACTTCTTAGGGGAATGCTGGGGGAAACTCGGATAACAATTATGGTATATTGCGCCCCAAATGTTAAACAAGGTCCATTTATTGAAACGTATTATTTATTTTAGCATTCTTAAGGGGCTCTTTTTGTATGTGGCGACTCGAATACGGTTCTTTACCCAACTCTGAATAAGAGGAGTTCTGGGTTGGGGAGGCTGCATGAAGCTTCTAATTCTTCATTAAAGATTTTGCGGGATCACCTTTCTCAATATTCATTGGCAGACACCTGGAGGGAGTTAAACCCCTCCAAGAGGGATTATACGTACGTTTCTTGCCCATATGGTACTTTATCCAGGATTGACCATATATTTGTACCAAACACTATGCTTCCCTAGATTGTGAAAGCAGATATATTACCAATACCCTGGTCAGATCATGATGCGGTATGTGTATTAATTAAGGCCTTGAACCTCAGTCAGGGTATATTTTTTTGGTCATTGAATAATGCTTTACTTAGTGACCCAGAGATGGTAGATAAGGTGCAAAAGGCACTTAAAGAGTATTTTACAATCAATGAATCCTCGGTAGTATCATCTGCAACACCTTGGAATGTCCATAAACAAGTCATCCGAGGCATTTTTATACATATATCATCTATTAGGAAAAGGCAAGAGCATCAGAAACAGCCGGAGGAGAAATATGCTACTCTATTCTCTCAATATAAGGATAACCCTACTCCTCAACTGAGGGATTAAGCCCAGGCAAGGATAGGCCTGGGCTTAGGAATTTCATAAACATATGCGGCAACTTGCGAGTGCTCCACAAACTGTGGATTCTGGCTGGATCGAAGCTTTTTTCGCAGACCTAGCCCTACCTGGTTTACAAGAATCTCTATATACAATATTAGAGGGTCCTATAATGCACTCTGAGGTAGAGGCTGCAAAAAGAAATTGTAGGGTAGGGAAACGGCCAGGACCTGATGGTCTCACTGCTTTGTATTACAAAAAGTTTATGCATATTCTTCCGCCATATTTGACGGAGCTATTTAATCAGTTACTACAGTGAGAGTTACTATGATACAGAAGCAGAATAAGAATGAGACTAATTGGTCTAACTATAGGCCAATATCTCCTCTTAATCAGGATGTAAAAATACTGGCAAAAATGTTAGCATATAGACTTAATACGGGCATTTAAGTCCTTATTGGTAGAGACCAAGTAGGGTTTATGAAGAGACAAGCGACGGATGGGGTTAGACGATTGCTGCATTCAATGTATCTAGCAAAGCATAGACAAATACCCCGTTATTTGTTATCTTTAGACATCAGCTGTCGATACAGTACAATGGCCATATATTTTCTATATACTTCAGAAATGGGGATTTGGACCAAATTTTATTAAATGGGTCAAGGAACTTTATAGCAATCCAGACGCATGCATACAGTATTCTGGATATCGTTCAGGGAGGTTCCCGTTGCAAAGTGGGACACATCAGTGTTGCCCACTGTCTCCTCTATTATTTTCACTAGTGAGTGAAACTTTGGCCATAGCTACATGGAGGAATCCCAATATTAATGGTTTAAAGATAGGAGGTTATGAACATAAAGTATCTCCTATTTTGCAGACGATACCTTTTTTTTTTGTGACTAATCTAATTATTTCACTTACGAATTTACTGAAGCTTTCTAGCTACGAGAAAGTTTCTGGGTTGCAAATTAATAACTCTAAATCCAAATCACTTGGTATAGCTATAAAGCATGAAATTATGCAAAGATTTAAGGCCCAGTATCCCTTTACTTGAGAATCTCATAATATTGGTCACCTAGGTGTGCACTTGATAGCTGAGTATAATGTATTGTATCAAGCAAACTGTAGTCATAAGCCAGGTCAAACAGATGATGGAATCCTGGAAGAAGTATCAGATATCTTGGTTGGGCAGAATAACGGAAGTAAAAATTATTCTGCTACACAAGTTACTATATTTTTTCCCAATAAATGTTAATAAATATTCCATTATACGTGATAAAGTCTATTCAGCAGATTTTCCAACATTGTATATGGGAAGGGAAAAACCCAGTTCAACCCAGGAGTAAAGGGGGTCTTGGAGTTCCACATTTAATGTCTTACTTCCAGGCGGAAATTGCATCACAGATTTCCTATTTTACGTGTCCAGTTGCCCCTTTGTGGGTAAATATAGAGGCAGAAGAAGTTAACCCTATAGGTATAGAGACCCTGCTTTGGAGCCTGCCTTCTCAATGTACTGTATGCATACAGTATTATCAATCCAATAATTAGGCAAATTCTTTTAAGATTTGGGATGGGGTTAGATATTTGAGGAATTCAGCCTCTAGATGTGTGCCTTTGGCAACTATTATCAAAAATCCCTCCTTTCCTCCTGCGTTTGAAGAACCAATTGGTTTCAAATCTAGACAGAGGTCGGTCTCTATAGAATTAAGGATTTTCTGTATCAATCAGAGATTGTCATTTAGCAGAATTCAGGCTATGTATGAGATACACCACTCTAGAGTTTTTGAGTATTTGCAAATTAGGAGTTTTATACAATCAATGTTAGTTAAATCTTTTACACCCCCAACTAATGATTAACAGAAGTGTGTGAGAAATCCTCTGGGGTGGGGTGGGGCAGTTTATCCACTATCTATGCTTACCTAGATATGCGCTCCTACGGGAACAGGATCTAGATAGGCGACTGGAACCAAAAGATTAGGCACGGATCTGGGACACCATTTCACATTGTTCCATCAATGCAACAGCAGTAGAGGCCAGTTATAAAATTCTATTTTGCTGGTACCTGGTCCCCCTTTAAAAAGCTAAAGTTTCAGAGGGAACCTCCCCAAAGTATTTTAGGGGGTGCGATGAGGCGGGTTCAATGTTATATGGTGGAGCTGTCCCAAAATCAAGGGGTTCTGGATAGGTATCTATCGAAATGATTGATTAGTAAAGTATTAGGAAAGCGAATAAGATGTAACCCATGGGAGGCTTTGCTTAATTTAAGACCAACATGCAGTTTAAATTAGTGACTTTCATATTATCAGCAGCAAAACAGACATTGGCAAAGGCTTGGAGCTCAAGCACACCCTCTATACATCAAGTAAGGAGCAAGATAGGGTGGTATATGATAAATAAAAAAACTTTCTGCAATTTTAAATGACACAATCTCTAGATTCAAGAAAACTTGGGACCCTTGGATACAAAATTACATCTCAGTGGACTTCGAAATGACATTACTAGATAGAAGTTAGGGTCTGAGGATTAAGATGTAAGGGTCTGAGGATTAAGATGTAAATTAGGGAAGGTATGTGGTAATGGGGGAGAGAGAGGAAACTTAATAAGGGTAGGGTTTTTTGTGTGTGTGTTTGGGAAGGTGTGAGGAGACAGATGAATGGGGTTGTAAGGTCATAAGCGAAGAAGGTATCTAGAAAATTGAAACCTTTTAAAATTGGTACTTATGGTGTTTTTAAGATGTAATCATTTGTGTATTGCTCCCTTAATAATGGAGAAGAATAATGTTGAAATTTAATGTTTTAAATTGTATGTTTTAAAATTATTTAAAATGAATAAGGATTATATAAAAAAAAAGAAATATGTCCAGCCCCTTTACGGTATCAGTTTTGCCAGAAAGATAAGATTTCTGATAGGAGCAGAGTTCAACTAGCATATCAAAGTACAGACAAACCTGGGTGTTAGGTGTATTGTAGTTTTACATATTTTGACTGCATAAAATCCTTCTGCTCTATTTCTAGATGGAGGTGATAAAGAACATTAGTACTGCTGAGCAACCATATTTATTTACCCGACATGTTCACTTTCTTAACTTTTCAAGGTAAGTTGTTTTGCTAGTAAGATTGAATTATGTAAAAGCAATTTATTGTATTATATTTTACTTTTTGTAGTGTTGACATATTTTTCAGCCCTTTACAGAGAAAGATGAGCAATTTCAGATGGGATTCTAAACCTAGGACACACCTTGTAATTTGTACATCCTAGAGTCCTTCCCCACTGGGCACATGTCCTTATAGGTGCCAATCTGTCTGATAGCTGCCTGTTAAAATGTGAACAAAAACTGATACATTGTAAAAGAAACAGTTTGCCAGGGACAGCTAATTACAGTGTATCTGATTTTTTACACAGGGGCTAATAAAGCAAACCTTAGAGTGTGTTCACACCAGATGCAGTGCGTTCCGATTCTGGCCAGAACGCACTGCATCGCATTGCAGCCGGCTCACTTTTTTGTGGGACAGGAGGGGGTGTGGCGGCCCATTGAAGTGAATGGCTCCAGCCGCAATGCGATCATCCTCAAGGGATCGCAAGGCACATGCTGCAAGCACTATTTTGATCGCTTGTTTTGCTAATTGTTTTCAGCAAATTAGTTTTTTATTATTATTATTATACAGGATTTATATAGCGCCAACAGTTTGCGCAGTGCTTTAGAAAATGGGTTAGGAGAGCTTACAATCTAGTAGGGGGAGCAAGTGATAGAAAAGGTGGTGATTGTTTAGATTGAGTCAGTGGAAGAAGTAAAAGGATAGTCATTTTGAGTTGGGATAGGCTTCCATGAAGAGATGAGTTTTCAACGTTCGCCTAAAGGTGGACAGAGTAGGAGGTAAGCAGACAGATTGGGGTAGGGAGTTCCAGAGAATAGGAGACACTCTGT
This sequence comes from Nanorana parkeri, assembly GCF_000935625.1. NCBI lineage: Eukaryota > Metazoa > Chordata > Amphibia > Anura > Dicroglossidae > Nanorana > Nanorana parkeri. The sequence continues at coordinate 1,107,661 of NW_017306659.1, forward strand.
AGAAGTCCTGGAGGCGAGCTTGGGAGGAGGTGACAAAAGTGGTGGTTGGGTGATGTAGGTTGGGGCAGAGTTGTAGATGACTTTGTATGTAGCTGTTAGTATTTTGAGTTTTATTCATTGGGCAATTGGGAGCCAGTGGAGGGTTTGGCAGAAAGAGGCGAAAGGGACACATTTTAGAAATGGTATGGCGGCTGAGTCGGCAAGATTTGGATAGTGATTGGATGTGGGGCTGAAAGGAGAGCTCAGAATCAAGGTTTCATTTTTCATCTTAACTTGCATTTTGCAGTATAAGCAGTAAAAAACAAGTATGCAAAAACACATTGTTTTGCAAAAAACTTTACCATGCTTTGTATGCTTTTTGGGACAAACTAAAAAATAAACGTAGTACCACATAACTATAGTAACATAACTATAGTAAGGGCTATGTCACATTAGCAATTCTGTCAATGGTGACTTGCTGCTAATTGAGCACCCTTCTGCTCCAATGGCAGATGTTGTCAGCAACAGGATAACTACATGTGTGACATTTCCCTAACACTATATTTTTTTTAACTATGACTGGTCAACATGCAAAAAAAAAATATTTTTCTTTTTTTTCCTTTTTTTTAAAGGTTAAATAACTTTTTAGAGGCAAAAGCACCAAAAGACATGTTTGTCCTAAAAAAAATTGCCTCAATTTTGTATCAAAAGTATAAAAAAAAAGTGGTTAAGCCCATAACTGAAAATTGAAAATGGGTTTTGAAGCTTTACTAGTGAAATATGGTCTTTCTTGGTAAAAAAATAAGTAACTTTGACTACAGGCAGTCCCCGGTTCTGTAGGTTTGGTCTTAAGTTGAATTTGTATGTAAGTTGGAACAGGTACATTTTTTTAAGTGCAACTCCAGCCAAAAACATTTTTTGTTTGTTTTGGATAGCACAGGGAAGGGTTTACCCCATGTGAAGTTTGTTCTGCTGAGTATGCGCCTGTTCAGAAGATTTCACCTCACTTTCTGTCCCTGTGACAATTGGATTCTGAACATTTTGGGTTGTCGTGGAAACAAGGATTGGTGATAAAACTTCAGTGGAGACACCTTTTTCCCATGATCACTCTTACAGGAGTGAATTTCCCTTCCTAGGTGTAGATTTCCTTTCACTTCCTATTGTCTCAAGGACAGGAAGTGAGATTGGTGATAAAGCTTCAGTGGAGACACCTTTGCACAATCAGACACACAAAGGTTGAACTTGATGGACCTCAAAATATAGTTTTTTGTTCGTATATCACAGGGCTTTAATGCAGAACCAATGGGTTATGCAGCTACCATTAGGTGGTAGAGAATTAGGTAAGAATAGCCCTGCATAACCCCTCTCACTTCCAGCCACCCTTAGTTTTTTGCTAGTTTCCTTAGGTGATGCATGCTTTCTTTCTGCTCTCAGTTGAGCTTTGACGAACCATACCTGGACCCTGCTGGAAGGAAGATGCAGGGCCAGCCTGTAATGTGCTTAAAGGAGAACTATGAGGTGAGTGATTTTCACTTAACTTCATAGTTCGAGCCAACGTGTGACAATTAAACTGTCACACGTCGGCTCAATAGATTGGAAAGTGAGCGAACACATGCCGTTGCTCGCTCACTTCTCGATTATGTCCCTGCAGAGAGCCGTGACTGTCACTCAAGGTTCCCTGCAGGGATTCCCCCTTCCCCTCTCCAATCCTCCAGCGCTGACTGGCGGAACGGTCGGTGGAGGGGGCAGGTACAGCTGGCTCTGCCTCTAGGTAGGCAGAGCCAGCTGTCAATCACGCAGGTGGGTGGATCTTTGAAGGGTATACCCATTGGGAGGGTGAAGATCAGATGGGGCATGACCCTTTAAACAGATGAGACCACATCTAAGGTATAAGGTAAGCTTCAGCAATGCGATCATCCTCAAGGGATCGCAAGGCACATGCTGCAAGCACTATTTTGATCGCTTGTTTTGCTAATTGTTTTCAGCAAATTAGTTTTTTATTATTATTATTATACAGGATTTATATAGCGCCAACAGTTTGCGCAGTGCTTTAGAAAATGGGTTAGGAGAGCTTACAATCTAGTAGGGGGAGCAAGTGATAGAAAAGGTGGTGATTGTTTAGATTGAGTCAGTGGAAGAAGTAAAAGGATAGTCATTTTGAGTTGGGATAGGCTTCCATGAAGAGATGAGTTTTCAACGTTCGCCTAAAGGTGGACAGAGTAGGAGGTAAGCAGACAGATTGGGGTAGGGAGTTCCAGAGAATAGGAGACACTCTGTAGAAGTCCTGGAGGCGAGCTTGGGAGGAGGTGACAAAAGTGGTGGTTGGGTGATGTAGGTTGGGGCAGAGTTGTAGATGACTTTGTATGTAGCTGTTAGTATTTTGAGTTTTATTCATTGGGCAATTGGGAGCCAGTGGAGGGTTTGGCAGAAAGAGGCGAAAGGGACACATTTTAGAAATGGTATGGCGGCTGAGTCGGCAAGATTTGGATAGTGATTGGATGTGGGGCTGAAAGGAGAGCTCAGAATCAAGGTTTCATTTTTCATCTTAACTTGCATTTTGCAGTATAAGCAGTAAAAAACAAGTATGCAAAAACACATTGTTTTGCAAAAAACTTTACCATGCTTTGTATGCTTTTTGGGACAAACTAAAAAATAAACGTAGTACCACATAACTATAGTAACATAACTATAGTAAGGGCTATGTCACATTAGCAATTCTGTCAATGGTGACTTGCTGCTAATTGAGCACCCTTCTGCTCCAATGGCAGATGTTGTCAGCAACAGGATAACTACATGTGTGACATTTCCCTAACACTATATTTTTTTTAACTATGACTGGTCAACATGCAAAAAAAAAATATTTTTCTTTTTTTTCCTTTTTTTTAAAGGTTAAATAACTTTTTAGAGGCAAAAGCACCAAAAGACATGTTTGTCCTAAAAAAAATTGCCTCAATTTTGTATCAAAAGTATAAAAAAAAAGTGGTTAAGCCCATAACTGAAAATTGAAAATGGGTTTTGAAGCTTTACTAGTGAAATATGGTCTTTCTTGGTAAAAAAATAAGTAACTTTGACTACAGGCAGTCCCCGGTTCTGTAGGTTTGGTCTTAAGTTGAATTTGTATGTAAGTTGGAACAGGTACATTTTTTTAAGTGCAACTCCAGCCAAAAACATTTTTTGTTTGTTTTGGATAGCACAGGGAAGGGTTTACCCCATGTGAAGTTTGTTCTGCTGAGTATGCGCCTGTTCAGAAGATTTCACCTCACTTTCTGTCCCTGTGACAATTGGATTCTGAACATTTTGGGTTGTCGTGGAAACAAGGATTGGTGATAAAACTTCAGTGGAGACACCTTTTTCCCATGATCACTCTTACAGGAGTGAATTTCCCTTCCTAGGTGTAGATTTCCTTTCACTTCCTATTGTCTCAAGGACAGGAAGTGAGATTGGTGATAAAGCTTCAGTGGAGACACCTTTGCACAATCAGACACACAAAGGTTGAACTTGATGGACCTCAAAATATAGTTTTTTGTTCGTATATCACAGGGCTTTAATGCAGAACCAATGGGTTATGCAGCTACCATTAGGTGGTAGAGAATTAGGTAAGAATAGCCCTGCATAACCCCTCTCACTTCCAGCCACCCTTAGTTTTTTGCTAGTTTCCTTAGGTGATGCATGCTTTCTTTCTGCTCTCAGTTGAGCTTTGACGAACCATACCTGGACCCTGCTGGAAGGAAGATGCAGGGCCAGCCTGTAATGTGCTTAAAGGAGAACTATGAGGTGAGTGATTTTCACTTAACTTCATAGTTCGAGCCAACGTGTGACAATTAAACTGTCACACGTCGGCTCAATAGATTGGAAAGTGAGCGAACACATGCCGTTGCTCGCTCACTTCTCGATTATGTCCCTGCAGAGAGCCGTGACTGTCACTCAAGGTTCCCTGCAGGGATTCCCCCTTCCCCTCTCCAATCCTCCAGCGCTGACTGGCGGAACGGTCGGTGGAGGGGGCAGGTACAGCTGGCTCTGCCTCTAGGTAGGCAGAGCCAGCTGTCAATCACGCAGGTGGGTGGATCTTTGAAGGGTATACCCATTGGGAGGGTGAAGATCAGATGGGGCATGACCCTTTAAACAGATGAGACCACATCTAAGGTATAAGGTAAGCTTCTAACTTGCAAGTAGCACGGTGCATCTCCCAAAGTCACTGAGGGGTAACCTAGAGAATTATACAAAACACAAAAATTCCCCGGCCTCAACCTGCCAGCCAGCCTGCAACCAAACAAACTGCCCTGTCAACTGTATGCGTTAAAATCAGAGGTTTTAGTTGCACAAACTTATGGCCAAAAATATGTAGAAGCCACACTGCCGCGCCAAGGCACCTCTGCAAAGTGTGGTCCTAACTCTATGTATCCGAGTCTCCAAGTGTGAGCATATTAATGAAGTCGATAAATTACATGCAGGTGTACCTGGAGGTAGCCAACTCCTCCTAATAAGGTGCAGGGACGCACTGGAGGCCCAGCAACCAAAAATGCACGCTGGGACTCCAGTGCGTCCCCCAAACCAAAAATAGTCAAACTAGAAAAGATGGTACATGCATGAATCTATAACCAGCCTTTATAGCAGGGCGCACATTGGGAAGATTCTGCTCTATTTCTAGATGGAGGTGATAAAGAACATTAGTACTGCTGAGCAACCATATTTATTTACCCGACATGTTCACTTTCTTAACTTTTCAAGGTAAGTTGTTTTGCTAGTAAGATTGAATTATGTAAAAGCAATTTATTGTATTATATTTTACTTTTTGTAGTGTTGACATATTTTTCAGCCCTTTACAGAGAAAGATGAGCAATTTCAGATGGGATTCTAAACCTAGGACACACCTTGTAATTTGTACATCCTAGAGTCCTTCCCCACTGGGCACATGTCCTTATAGGTGCCAATCTGTCTGATAGCTGCCTGTTAAAATGTGAACAAAAACTGATACATTGTAAAAGAAACAGTTTGCCAGGGACAGCTAATTACAGTGTATCTGATTTTTTACACAGGGGCTAATAAAGCAAACCTTAGAGTGTGTTCACACCAGATGCAGTGCGTTCCGATTCTGGCCAGAACGCACTGCATCGCATTGCAGCCGGCTCACTTTTTTGTGGGACAGGAGGGGGTGTGGCGGCCCATTGAAGTGAATGGCTCCAGCCGCAATGCGATCATCCTCAAGGGATCGCAAGGCACATGCTGCAAGCACTATTTTGATCGCTTGTTTTGCTAATTGTTTTCAGCAAATTAGTTTTTTATTATTATTATTATACAGGATTTATATAGCGCCAACAGTTTGCGCAGTGCTTTAGAAAATGGGTTAGGAGAGCTTACAATCTAGTAGGGGGAGCAAGTGATAGAAAAGGTGGTGATTGTTTAGATTGAGTCAGTGGAAGAAGTAAAAGGATAGTCATTTTGAGTTGGGATAGGCTTCCATGAAGAGATGAGTTTTCAACGTTCGCCTAAAGGTGGACAGAGTAGGAGGTAAGCAGACAGATTGGGGTAGGGAGTTCCAGAGAATAGGAGACACTCTGTAGAAGTCCTGGAGGCGAGCTTGGGAGGAGGTGACAAAAGTGGTGGTTGGGTGATGTAGGTTGGGGCAGAGTTGTAGATGACTTTGTATGTAGCTGTTAGTATTTTGAGTTTTATTCATTGGGCAATTGGGAGCCAGTGGAGGGTTTGGCAGAAAGAGGCGAAAGGGACACATTTTAGAAATGGTATGGCGGCTGAGTCGGCAAGATTTGGATAGTGATTGGATGTGGGGCTGAAAGGAGAGCTCAGAATCAAGGTTTCATTTTTCATCTTAACTTGCATTTTGCAGTATAAGCAGTAAAAAACAAGTATGCAAAAACACATTGTTTTGCAAAAAACTTTACCATGCTTTGTATGCTTTTTGGGACAAACTAAAAAATAAACGTAGTACCACATAACTATAGTAACATAACTATAGTAAGGGCTATGTCACATTAGCAATTCTGTCAATGGTGACTTGCTGCTAATTGAGCACCCTTCTGCTCCAATGGCAGATGTTGTCAGCAACAGGATAACTACATGTGTGACATTTCCCTAACACTATATTTTTTTTAACTATGACTGGTCAACATGCAAAAAAAAAATATTTTTCTTTTTTTTCCTTTTTTTTAAAGGTTAAATAACTTTTTAGAGGCAAAAGCACCAAAAGACATGTTTGTCCTAAAAAAAATTGCCTCAATTTTGTATCAAAAGTATAAAAAAAAAGTGGTTAAGCCCATAACTGAAAATTGAAAATGGGTTTTGAAGCTTTACTAGTGAAATATGGTCTTTCTTGGTAAAAAAATAAGTAACTTTGACTACAGGCAGTCCCCGGTTCTGTAGGTTTGGTCTTAAGTTGAATTTGTATGTAAGTTGGAACAGGTACATTTTTTTAAGTGCAACTCCAGCCAAAAACATTTTTTGTTTGTTTTGGATAGCACAGGGAAGGGTTTACCCCATGTGAAGTTTGTTCTGCTGAGTATGCGCCTGTTCAGAAGATTTCACCTCACTTTCTGTCCCTGTGACAATTGGATTCTGAACATTTTGGGTTGTCGTGGAAACAAGGATTGGTGATAAAACTTCAGTGGAGACACCTTTTTCCCATGATCACTCTTACAGGAGTGAATTTCCCTTCCTAGGTGTAGATTTCCTTTCACTTCCTATTGTCTCAAGGACAGGAAGTGAGATTGGTGATAAAGCTTCAGTGGAGACACCTTTGCACAATCAGACACACAAAGGTTGAACTTGATGGACCTCAAAATATAGTTTTTTGTTCGTATATCACAGGGCTTTAATGCAGAACCAATGGGTTATGCAGCTACCATTAGGTGGTAGAGAATTAGGTAAGAATAGCCCTGCATAACCCCTCTCACTTCCAGCCACCCTTAGTTTTTTGCTAGTTTCCTTAGGTGATGCATGCTTTCTTTCTGCTCTCAGTTGAGCTTTGACGAACCATACCTGGACCCTGCTGGAAGGAAGATGCAGGGCCAGCCTGTAATGTGCTTAAAGGAGAACTATGAGGTGAGTGATTTTCACTTAACTTCATAGTTCGAGCCAACGTGTGACAATTAAACTGTCACACGTCGGCTCAATAGATTGGAAAGTGAGCGAACACATGCCGTTGCTCGCTCACTTCTCGATTATGTCCCTGCAGAGAGCCGTGACTGTCACTCAAGGTTCCCTGCAGGGATTCCCCCTTCCCCTCTCCAATCCTCCAGCGCTGACTGGCGGAACGGTCGGTGGAGGGGGCAGGTACAGCTGGCTCTGCCTCTAGGTAGGCAGAGCCAGCTGTCAATCACGCAGGTGGGTGGATCTTTGAAGGGTATACCCATTGGGAGGGTGAAGATCAGATGGGGCATGACCCTTTAAACAGATGAGACCACATCTAAGGTATAAGGTAAGCTTCTAACTTGCAAGTAGCACGGTGCATCTCCCAAAGTCACTGAGGGGTAACCTAGAGAATTATACAAAACACAAAAATTCCCCGGCCTCAACCTGCCAGCCAGCCTGCAACCAAACAAACTGCCCTGTCAACTGTATGCGTTAAAATCAGAGGTTTTAGTTGCACAAACTTATGGCCAAAAATATGTAGAAGCCACACTGCCGCGCCAAGGCACCTCTGCAAAGTGTGGTCCTAACTCTATGTATCCGAGTCTCCAAGTGTGAGCATATTAATGAAGTCGATAAATTACATGCAGGTGTACCTGGAGGTAGCCAACTCCTCCTAATAAGGTGCAGGGACGCACTGGAGGCCCAGCAACCAAAAATGCACGCTGGGACTCCAGTGCGTCCCCCAAACCAAAAATAGTCAAACTTGAAAAGATGGTACATGCATGAATCTATAACCAGCCTTTATAGCAGGGCGCACATTGGGAAGGCTTACAACAATACAACAGCATGGACAGCCACCCAGTTAAAATTGGCTCCATTTTTTTCCTCTCTCTCATTGGCAGCCTTGGGGCCGCTTCTGTACCTGTGAAGCCTCCCTCCAGGTTACTGTACTGTGCATTCACCCACCATTTTCTGTTCCCTGGTCTCATTGGACATCAAGGATGCATTCTTGCACATCCCCATTTTTCCTGCTCACCAGCACTACCTTCTTTTTGCAGTGGGCACGCAACACTACTGATTTAATTCAGCCTGTCTACTTTTCACCAAGGTGGTGTTCCTTGTTTTGACTCTGCTTCAGTCTCAAGGGATCCCCATAGCCGGGCAGTTGAATGATCTTCTCCCCAGAGAACAGTCGGGGGAAGCTTTATCATCCAACATTCATGGGACAGTACAAACCATGCAGACCTTCAGATGGGGCCTGAATCTGCAAAAGTCCTCATCGCTTGGAATACCTGTGCCTAGTCATATTCAGGAAATCCATATCTAAGGATTTTCCAGTCTAAGCTTTGACACTACTGTTCTAATAAACAGTATAGCATTCTTCTCAGAGTTTTTAATACACTTTAACACACTTTAGTTGCCCAAAAACTATAGAAAAAATATTTATACGGGAGATCAAGCCCTAAATGTAAATAGTCAGTGATAATTACAATTAGGGAGGGGGGTTAAGTTTTTGTCCTAGTGGGTGTCTGAATGATTTCAAAGATCTGCAGTAGACAAAGGCATAGCTCCATATTGGTCATGGTGTATACACATGCACCACAATCTAATAGACAGGGCTTTATTTACAATTAGGCTTCAAAGTTTATACTTTGTGATAAGTTTATCCTTCTTTCCCTTTTCCTTGCCTCTGATAATGTGGGGTTAAATTTATAAAGAGAACTATAGAGGGACATTTGTGCAGAGAATGTTCGGGAACAATTAAATCTCTGTTTTCGCTTGTTTTTTGTTCTATACTATTAATACTTTTTACTAAAAGGATCAATCAGCCATTCATTTGAGCCTTGGGCAGCACAATGTCTCAATACAGCCCTTGTAATGGGTGATGTACAGATGAAGGGTGAATCAAGTCCTCACACTGGTGTACAAATCACTATATATCAATTAGGTTTTTTCTAGGTCATTTCTTATCTAATGTATGTTAAATATTGCTTGGGAGATGGATAACGGGGTTTCCTGAGATGAAGGCAAATTGATCAATCCTCCACAGTCAACATATTGCAATGTGTCTTCAGCAGATGAAAAAGTGTTTTATGTTTTGCCACGGGAGGGTATGAATCATCAGGATTGGTGGATAATTACGAGCAAATCAAATTCACTTCTATGTCAGCTGTTGAATTTTAGTATTAAAAGCTTTTTCAAAGAGTTTTGTGATTTTTACAGAATAAACGTCAACGTTTCTGGACTTTGGCCATCAAACTGTGTTATGCTCCTGTAAGCCATGAGAATCTGTGATCTTTTTGTGAAATTTAGATAGTGTTCCATAAATTGCATTGCCATAACTTGCCTTCTGGTCTGGCAAAGTGAGTGAGGTCTTTCCATCTTGAAGTGACCATTTACACCTATTACTGCAATAATCCTATCTGGAGCAGACTCTCCCCCCTATGATTCTTAGGTTATTATAGTTACATTTTATTCAGGTTGTGGTGTGATGAGTATCACTATAATAATACGGTGTATGATTGTAACTGCAAAACTTCACCACATCTTCCAGGTTACTGACCCATTGTTCCAGATTTTATCTCGATCTGTAAGGATGCAAACTGCTTCCGTGTGTCATTGTAATTAATTGAGGAAAGATTGAGAGTTAGATGGGAAACCAGCTCTGCCACCTTTACATAGTAAATGTGCACTGTAAATTAAATACTCTTCTTTTGGGTCTTTGTCTGAGGTGTGTGGGTAATTGTCTTGGTCTGCCATCTTGGACAAGTGACGTTTATGGTCTAAGGTCCAACCACGTGGCTAGTTGAGCAGAGAGGGGGACATAATATTTATTAATCATGTATTCCTCCCTGCCTGTTAGTGTCAGATATAAATGTTTTTTTGCTGCAGAAGAGGAATGCATGATGAATATGTATTTTTATCTAGCTCACTTCTCAGCTAGCTGCCATAGTTCTTTTTCAAAGGCATATCTTAGTATCACGGTAAATTGTGATGAGAGTTTAAGTATATCTATAGCCTTATTTTAATGTTGATAGAGTAGGGAAGGGATAGGACATCTGTAAGTTTTTCTTGTTACCTGTGTTCCCACCAGGGAGATTCACCCTCTTTTTGTCCTAGTGACCTTTGTCACTGGGACTGAAAGCAAGAGAAATATAGAGGTAAAATCTTTCAGTAGGCACACTTGTTCCAGTGATAGCCATCTAAAAGAGTATTTTTATTTTATGATTACTGATATACTCAATTAAACTTGCTAGTTCTAAACATAAGGCATGCATAGCAAACATCACAGTTATATTTGGATAATTGATGTCTATTAATCTTACCCCTTCTTTTTGGAAGTTGATGAGTAGTGCATTGTCAGGAGTTTTTAGATATATCACAGAAGCATTAATTTTAGTACTTGGTTCAAACTGCTAATGAACCCGGCAAATGTTGCTTGTTCAGGAATGGGTTCTTTTGGGTTAAGTCCGCATCGGCATTTCAACAAGTAAATGCAGGACTCAGTGTTGCAGTTCATGTATCTCTTTATGGGGATGTACAAAGGTGTCCCCCATGATAAGTGTGTTGCATATATTGCAAGCATAGCACCTAAAGCATCCTGTGCATTCAGAAGAAATTTGGCGTACATCAGGTCGAGTTGTATGTTAGACGTGTCCTGATCTGAGCAAATTTTTAGGACCCGCATGAACTGCGGTCTGGTAAATTATCCAGCAAATGTTTGGGATGTGAGCTCTGATAGTATAAGATGGTATTACGGTCTGTTGGTTTACTAAACAAGGTAGTGTGTACCTGTCCTGCCTTGATAGTTATCAGAACATCCAGGAATGTAATTGAGGTATCCTGAAACTCGGGGTTGAAAACGATGCCAGGGAAAATGGAATTTAAAAAGACAACAAAATCATGAAATGTGGAAGCATCACCCTGCCAGATCAGAAAGATATCGACAATGAATCGATACCAACATTTAACATGCGTAGAAAACATGCTTGAGGGATAGATGAATGCTTTCTCAAGGTAACCTATAAAGAGGTTGGCAAAAGAGGGGGCAGCCGAGCTACACATCGCTGTCCCCTTGATCTGCAGATACATTTGGTACTCAAACATGAAGAAGTTATGTTCCAAAACAAATCTCAAACAATCCAAGACAAATTCAGTAGGCAAAGTATTATGTACCCCAGTCGATAAAAAGTGTGATGCGGCCTGAAGACCAGCTTTGTTAGGGATACATGTATACAAAGAAAAGATGTCCATAGTGGCAAGATGCCAATCATCATTGATTGTACAGAACTGTGTCAATTTATCCAAAAAGTCACTGGTGTCTCCGATGTACGCTGGAAGCCCCTTGACATAAGGCTGTAAGATGGAATCGATAAATCTGGCCACAGGCTGTGTTTATCGTCTTTGTGTACCTCTGATGTGTTTACTACTGTATTTTGAAATGTTCCTGGCAGGAATATGACGTCAAACATGACATCACAGAGTCACTGAAATGTTTGGATTGGGCCTTGCTTTGTGAGTGGTTGCTATTTAAACTGTGTGTTTCTGTACTTGTCATTGTACTGTCACATACTGCCACATGTCATTGCTTGAGGAAGGGGATCCTGTGTGACCCCGAAAACGGCCGTTGCATCTTTGTGGCATGTCGTATTTCTTTAATAAATAAGACTTTATTTCATGCTTACATTGGAGTGCCGGTATCCCTGTTTTCTGCTGTTATATGACGGTTGCCATCCGTCGATCCCCAAAGCACCCATTTGATTTTCCTTGGAGACAAGTGGTCACGAGTGTGATGGCTTCATGGATCTAGTCTGTGTTGTAAAGTAGTCACCGCTCCAAGCTCACTTCCATGAAGGACTACATTCTCAGGTTTAGTTAGTTTATTTGTATTGAGATTGTAGTCCATCACAGGAGCAAGCTTGGGGAGGTGGCTACTTTACAACACACACAGAGACTATGGGGAACAAAACTAGCCACCCTCCAGAAGGAAGCTGAGTGATACACAAATAAGATACATTTTGGTTATTAGTTAGGGTACTTGAATGTATTTTTAAGATTTAACTCCTGAGTTTAGTGTTACTTTAAGGACAGGGGGAAATGAAAAAGTGGAGGCATTAAGGAGATGGTTATGGATTAGGGAAAAAGAGAAGGCAGTGGGATCTAATTATGGACTTGTGAACATTTGGTTAATACTAGGGATGCACAGATACTTTTCGAGTACCAGTGCAGATACTTGGCGTTTTCATGAGAACTACCAGGGTTGCTGCGGTTACAGCTGGGACCGGGCTCTGGCACTCCACCACTGTCCTGAAATCATTAGTCTGTATTGCTTTAGAAAAACTGTCACATGACAATAAACAAAAATGTATCAGTGCTCATACTTGTAAGTACTCAGCAAGTACCAGTACTCGTACTCGCAAAACTGGTATCTGTGCATCCCTTTATTTATATTTATAAAAACAAAATCGTACATTTAAACAGAGATCTACAAATCCCAGGAGCTCAGTGTGCTCCTTACAAATGACAGCTGCCTCCTAATTTTTTAATTGCTATCTAGTGTAGTCTTGGAGCTCAAAAGTATCGGTACATGTACTTGTACCGAGTACTGTACTTGGTATCTGTGCAACCCTAGTAAATGCACTACTCGGGGAATTCAGTCTGAGGATGGTTGGCTGACAGACAGTAGATGACTTTGCCTGTGGAGGAGAGAGGGAGAGCAGGAGATAATGGAGTGAGAACGGATTGTTAATAAGGAGTTTAAAGCCCATTTCCACCTTTTCTGAGGTATTTTTAAAAAAAAAACATATGCCAGCAATGTATATAAAGTGTACATAAAACAGGTATATGCAGTTTCTGTGTAGGAACAAACAAACTGTTTTGTTAGCTTTCCTCTTCATATCCTCATGTAAAAATTATTGCCTGTGTTTTGAAAGCCGCAGACAGTGTATTGTCTGTAAAGGCAGATCTGCTGTTTATTGATCATGTTAGAGTGAATAACAGAGAGGGGGGGAGCTGTTTAAAGCCTAATTACCATCTGACCCTGGTGTCTGACTGATTTTCCTGTGGAGAACATTTTGAATTTTTAGGCTTAAGGCCTAAAAGGTTCATTAAAAAAACAAGGAAAGCCTAAAATGTGAGTCATGAAAATGTGCTCATGTATACATGATCACTGCACCTCTTCATTAGCACAAGATTATACTAATCACTTACAAAGGTGGAAATGGACTTTAAAGAAAGGTAGCAATTGAGCATGTTCCATGGGGAGAGAATGTAGAGAAGGAACTGGTCATATACCATAGGGTGAAGAGAGAGGAGGCAAAAATTGAGATAATTGTTTTGGACACTGCTGAGGCAACAATATGTGCCAGAGTTACAGCCACTAATGAGAAAACAATATCTCAAACCATGGTATGGGCACTACTGAATAAACATGTGTGTGCTGGGGACTTTTGCGTTAACGCTCAGAATTCTAAAAGAGGTGTTTTTTTTTAGTACAACAGTACTCTGCTGTAGACGCACACAAAACAGTGGCAGAATATTCAGCAAAAAAGAAAAACAGGATGCTTAAATTCCTTTTTACTATTTATAATATAGGATACTAAAAAGCCACCTATCGCAAGCGTTTAAGTCCTGAAACGATTTATGTAAACTGACCATTATCATTTTTTTATATATTATAGTCTAAAGGATAATAAAGCCATAAATGTTATATGTTATATTGACAGATAATACTGAATATGCTTTAATATATATGCTGTGATTTATATAGATAATGCCAGTATTTTAACAGTGTATGATTTATAATATTGTCTGTGAAGAAAAAACAAATGGTTAGCACATTTATCATGTATAGTCAACCAATTTATGTGATTAATAGGCTGCTAGGTGTCGGCAGCTCATAAATTGTGTTATTATTTTCAAGAACAATTCCTGTCTGCTGATTTATAAACTATACTAACTTATTTGCCTATTGCACAGTAAAGAAATATATACAGTATCTCACCGAAGTGAGTACACCCCTCACATTTTTGTAAATATTATATCATTTCATGTGACGACACAGTAGAAATTACACTTTGCTACAATGTAAAGTAGTGAGTGTACAGCTCGTATATCAGTGTACATTTGCTGTCCCTTCAAAATAACTCAACACACAGCCATCAATGTCTAAACCGCTGGCAACAAAAGTAGCAGGTGTGTTAACGTTGGTCTCTTACTGGTCACTGGAAGTTCAACATGGCACCCTTACGGCAAAGAACTCTCTGAGGATCTGAAAAAAAGAATTGTTGCTCTACATAAAGATGGCCTAGGCCAGGGGCGCCCACAAGTTTTCGTCTGGAGATCTACTTTTCAAATGACGAGCTCAATGAGATCTAGCAACGAAAAAAACACCTGCGTTCAGGGACAGGAGGGGGCGTGGCGGTGCATTGAAGTCAGGCCTCTCGACCACAGTGCGATCGCCTGCACCCGCAACCCAGGCACATTAGTGCCTGTGTTCCGGTCCTGTGCGATCAACAAAAATGCTGCAAGCACTATTTTTGCAGATCACACTGGACCGGAATGCAGGCACTAAGGTGCGGGTGATCGAACTGTGGGCGGGGACATTGCTGCGGTGCAACTCCACGCCCCTCCTGCCACTGAACGCAGGGAATCGGCCGGCTTGCATTCCAGTGCGTTCTAGAGGCGCCGGCATCCTATCCTCCTGCGGTGCTCGTGTGGCTGACATTGCACACGGGGAGAGGTGTCCCGTCCCTTTCCATCTGCGGCGTCTGACACATTCAGCCGACAGCCGCACGAGCACCGCGGGAGCATAGCCGTAGCCAGCTCCTTTTGCGCACGTGGCAAGAAAAAAAAAGGTGCCCCCCAACACCCAACAGGCATGTGATGTCACTCAGCGCCCTGCTTCCAGGGTTTTTTATTTTATTTTTATTATTTCTTTAATTTTTAAATTTTTATATATTTTTTTACTGTTGGGGAGGGGGGGGGGTCTAAACAGCCCCCTGGGATCTCCCTTTTAAAATAGAAAAAGAAATTGAGGACACAAAGTCCTCAATCTCTTTCTGCAGCCTCTGTTCTAAATGAATGGAAAGCACAAAGGCTTCTATTCATTCAGAAAATATTTACTATCAGTTTCTGAATGGGGAGGAGCCTCTGTACAATGCTACTCCCCATTGAGAAACTCATGCATGAACAGGAAGAGATGTAAATCACATCCTGTTCATTAATAACTGGGGACACATAGTACTATGTGTCCCCAGTTATTTACAAACACTGGAATGATCAGCTGATCGCTCCAGTGTTTGTCCTGCACAGAGGACCGGTACATATCACTGATATGTACCGATCCTTTGCCGCTCGGCCACGCACTCACTCTGCAACTTCTCCTCTGGATCCCCCGCTGCTCTCCCGGGCAGAGGCAGCGGGAGATCCGAGGAGAAGTGAAGAAAGCACTTCAGCTGCGGGAGGGCGGGGGACGGAGCCGCTGTAACAGCAGCATGTGAGGAGAGAGATAGAGCCGCCGGCTGTCAGATCCAGGCCGAGCGGCTCTCTCTCCCCTAACCGTTTGGCGTGCTGCTGTGACAGCGGCTCCGTCCCTCGACGCCGACTGCAGCTTTACTTTCACTTTTCCACGGAGACCAGCGGGGATCCAGATTAGACAGGACATCGCGATCTACCAGTGATCGCTACGCTAGGGTCATAGTATATAGTGTCCTAGTCATAAACATAACTTTCAATAATTGGTACGTTGAAAGTAGCAGCCACAGTCCTTTCTTTTTAACTGCTGTTCAATTCTAATCATGACTGAAAAATGTGGCTAATGCACTTATGGCTGCCTCAGCATCTTTCAGTCTTTTAATAAGCATTTCAGTCTACATGTGCTATCCTCCTTGATTTTGTTCCCTTTGCCGCAGAACCATTATAAAAGGGAAGGCTTTGTACATATCTTCTTTTGTTTATTATTGTTGGGGCTAAAGTATAAAATGTTTTTATTTTTTGTTGAGGCAAAGTTTTAAACACAAGGCTTGGAATCTTTTTTTTTTTTAATATAAATATGAAGAATAAATTGTTTAAAGACCTGTTGTGCTAGTTTTGTGGATTTTTTATTTTGGGAATTTAACACAGTGGGTATAGGTTTGAGCTCCCTTTCACACGTTTTCAGTTTTCTTCACAGTGGCTCATCCCTTATCAGTTGGTTCTGTTCAATGTGTAACTAAGAGCATGTCTGTCTAAAAGTAGGTGATCGCTAATATGTTCTTTTTAGCTAACTCATAGTTCTTTGAGAATCCTTGTATTATGCTTATTTGTAAAAACAAAAAAGATTGTATACGCATAGTAAAATAGTTTATATAACGCATTAGTTTAAAAAAGTATATATGCATAGCCACTACAATAGATGTATCTTTTAAACGCTGGCCTATTGCGGTTTGCGGGGGTGTGCCGCTTCTCTCTCTCCTCCTCACCCCTCTCAGACTAAAGCCACTCCTTCCGGGAGTGATCCACACTGACCAGGTGGGGTTTATCCAAGGGAGAGAGGCACGGGATAATACCATCCGGAAACTCCTGTTGATGCATCATGCTAAAACGTCAGGTACACCGCTTTGCCTCCTGTCGGTGGACGCAGAAAAGGCATTTGATCGCTTGGACTGGTGTTTCCTGCATCGCACTTTGGAGCAAATAGGGATTCGACCTGCCATGCTTCGAAACATCATGGCCCTCTACTCGAGCCCATCAGCTAGATTTCGCGTGAATGGATCGCTATCCCCTAGCTTTAGAATCACTAATGGCACCAGACAGGGCTGCCTGTTGTCCCCTCTCCTTTACATCCTCACTAGCAGTCGCCCTCCGACACAACTCGGCCTTTCAGGGACTGCAGGTGGGGCCTCACAGATCCAAACTGGCGCTCTTTGCTGACGACCTCCTGCTTTATGTGACCAATCCTCATATCGCCATGCCCACAATCCTACAGGAATTTCAACGGTTCAGTTCCCTTAGTAATTTTCGGGTCAACCTTACTAAGTCGGAAATCCTAAATGTGTCCCTAGGAGCGACAGACTTGCGCCGATTGACAGACAATTACCCTTTCCACAGCTTTGAAGTACTTAGGCATCTCTATCCCGACTGATCTGACTGCCCTATATTCTACCAACTTCCGCTCACTATTGGAGAAGGTGACCGGAGACCTGGCAGCCTACGATCGTAGACGTATTTCATGGCTAGGTAGGATCAATGTGCTCAAAATGGATATAGTCTCCCGGTTTCTCTACTTCTTCCAGACTTTGCCCATAGCCCTACCTCACACCTACCTGAAACAGGTCCAACGGGTCTTCTCAAAATTCATATGGGGTACCTCGCGCCCTAGATTGGGATACAAGACATTGACACTTCCGAAGCGTAGGGGGGGGACAGGTGCGCCAGATATTTTTCTCTACCATGCCTCAGCAGTATTGATCCACATAGTAGATTGGTTCCATAGGGCAGAGGAGAAACAGTGGGTCCGCCTGGAGGAGACGCTCACTATGGGTGACTTGCTCGCATTGCCCTGGGTACCCCCTGGATCACGACCGGTGCCCTCTTCACTCCCCCTCCTAACGACACACGTTTTGAAACTCTGGGACCGCTATGTCAAACACCATGCGTTATCGGCCTTCCCTCCTGCCCTGACAGGAACCTCCTTCGGCAGATGGACGAAGGCCTCTCATCGCCGGTTGGTCTCGGCTTTGCGGGATCAAACTCTGGTGGTGGGGGATCACCCCAGTACGGGGCCTGGGGAGTGGATGGCGGAGAGCCAGTTCCGTTCCTTTAGTGCTACTTTCTCTAGCCCAGACGCCTTCGGGGAGGAGCAGACGGCCTTTGACTCCATCCTCCTGGCCTCTACACCCCCATCTCAGGCCATCTCCATCATTTACTCTATTTTCTCCCTGCAGACCTTGCGCGATTTACCCTCCTATACCTCTGTTTGGGAACGAGAGCTAGATACCTCCATTACGATAGCTGACTGGGAAAAGTCATTTTCCCTAACTCATTCTCTCTCCGTCGCCAGTAAGGCCCAGGAAAAAGAACTTTAAAATACTCACCAGATGATACAGATGCCCTGTGGTCCTCCACCAATACTACCCTTCAGTATCGGACTCCTGCTGGCGCTGTGAAGGCGCCCAAGGAAACATGACTCACATTTGGTGGAGTTGCCCTCAGATTCAGGGTTTTTGGCAGGGGGTGTTGAGGATATACCTCATGACATAGCAAATGATCCTAAGATCCTACTACTGTCCATGATCCCTGGTTCGCTTAAAACGGCAAAGAGAGTCCTCCTCAGGCACTTCCTCACAGCAGCCAAGGATGGTGATTCCTCGCCACTGGCGCAGTAGGGCGCGCCCGACCCTTGAGGAATGGGTGGTGGAAATGGACCATATCGCCGACTTAGAGAATCTATTGGCGGAGGAACGAGAAGCAGGAGACAAATATGTACACACCTGGTCCGCCTGGCTGGTCTTCCGCAACTCAGATGGCTTCCTGGCAGCCCTCTCACCTTGATATGTCCGCGTACGAGCACCACCTAGTCGCCTGGCAGGAGGTGGGCGTCCGCTGTATCCTTACCTACCTCCCTTTCTACTTCAACTGGTCTGTTGTCCCCATCCTTCCTTCCTTCCTTATACATGTACCCCTCCCCCTTATCCCTCTCCCTAACCCGTCTGTCATTGGAAATACCGGTCATCTCCATATTGCACAACAAGGCCTAGGGAACTCCTGGAGTACTCCATCCCGATGTGTCACATGCCCTACCACTGGGACCCTATACAGGGGGGACTGCGATAAGAGGCCCTGGGTCAGGAGTGGCACAAGGACCCATAGCTCTATGTTGAGATGCTCATTCTGCAACCTGCCATGGCACTCGGATAGAATTAACAGAACAGATGTATTACAGTCTAAACTATTGATGTTATCCACCCCAATACTCCTTGTAATGTTGTATTATCCCTTTTTGTCTCCGTGAACCTGTGTTTTCACCTTTTTTCAAATGTAATTGAAACTTGAATAAAGTCAGATTGAACTAAAAAAGTATATATGTTTTTTTTTTAAACAGATAATGTATCTAAAGCTAAAACTTTTTTTTTTTTTTGATAGCAAAAAGATGACAGTTTTTTTTATTGATGTTTGTGTACCCGCTTGGATAATTCACCTTGTCTATTGTCCTGGAGTGAAAGTGAGGGGAAAATCCCAAAATTTGAGTAGTCATCAAATCAGGAGTAGAGGGAACATTTTCCAATGAGGACACTTACTATGATGTCTAAGATTTGACCTCTCTTTCATTGGCAAGGTTTACTCTCACTTCCTGTGGTGTCTACAGGTCAGTGAAAGGAAATCTCCCCAATGGGACACAGATGGCAAAAAATATATACACACAACAGGGGAATTAACCATTCCATACATTATGCACACAATGTTTTTTTTCATGCATTATATCTACTTTAAAGTAAAACTGGACCAAACCCTTTGTTATTTACCTTTTAAAGCTGATCTCCAAGCGAACAGCTAAATACACAGTTGAAACACACATAACATACCAATTTTTAGTTCTGCAGTTCTTGGATTTACAAAGATCTGGCACGCAATACAGCCTTGTCTGGCAGGCGAGACGCCCTGGTTTTTCTTTGTTGCAGTTCAGTAACACTTGTCTCTTGCCTTGTCCCTCCCGCAACCTATGACTGTACAGTAGAAGAAAACACCGCAAATTAATGAGCTAATTTCTCTGTTCCTCTTCTCTCTCCTCCTATCAGCGTGTCCCTTGTTAGCATATGAGCACTGAAGCTTAATTGATTGGCTACTTTGTGCTTCTTCTTCCACCTGGTCTGAGCTCTGTTATACAGCGCATTGTATACCAACTCATATTCAGGAACTTACACTACTGCATTTAAAAAAATACATGTACTGATTTAATAATGAATGCAGAGCTGCATTCATGTGTGTCTTTTATATCTGCCTGGATTTCTTCTTCCAGCATAAATGTTCTTAACCCTTGCATTTTTCAAGCAAGGCTTTTACAAACAAGGAATGGTTGTGGATGCATATACACACCTAAAATTACCATATAAATAAGCACTTAAACCAGGGGTAGCCAAACTCCGGCCCTCCCGCTGTGGTGAAACCGCAAATCCCATGATGCATCTCTCTCTGGGAGTCATGTCTGTGGCTGTGAGAATCTTGCAATGCCTTATGGAATTTGTAGTTCCACCACAGTTGGAGGGCCGGAGTTTGGCTACCCATGACTTAAATAGTTACTCAAAATTAACAGAATGTCATATACAATCTTATACAATTAATAGTAATCCCCTAACCAAACCAAGCTCCTCCTGCTTGATTTGCAAAATATTGTTAGAATATCATTATAGTGCATACACAGCCAAAAATGTGACTATTGATCCATAATAAGATTACACTGTAGTGTGGCTCGGGGTTAATTTTCTGTACCATAAGCGGTAACCCCGAGCCACACTCGGGAATGCACATCGCGTCCCTTGAGCCGCGCTGTGTCCTCCGGCCGATGCCGGCATCCGGGTTCCGTCCCTTGCGAGCAGGGGGGTGGAACCGGCGGGAGATTCAAAAGTTAAAAAAAAAAAAGGAAAAAAATAGAATGAAAAAAAAAAAGAAAAAATCATACCGCCAGGGAGGTTAAGAAGAATTTTAGATGCAGTTGCATAGATTGTAGAATAGGAAACCCTGTATAATATTTAAAAGAACATACTCTAGGGAGCCTTCACACAACTGAACAGCTCAGTAAGTATTTACCTTTAACTTGTCTCTTATAGGAAAGCAGCCACTGAAATAACCTAGGATTGTGAAATCACAGGAATCAATACTATTGTATCTGAAAAGATAATCTGAATGCATCACAGAGTCCGTAGGGCATAAACAGTTTGACATTTGTCGATTACTGATTTATATTAAAGTGTTGTCCAACACAATCTATCTGCACAATCCCTTTGCCTTTTTACATCTGTGTATTTTTTGTATCTAGATACTAATCCTACAGTTTGCAGTGAAAAGCTTCTCTTATATTGAGAATGATTGTGTTACCGTGTTTCCCCGAAAGTAAGACCTACCCCGAAAGACCTAGCACTATCGTCAGGGATTTCTGTAATATAAGACCTACCCCGAAAATAAGACCTAGTTCGGTGGTAGATCTCATATTACAGAAATCCCTGAAGATAGTGCGAGCCGCAGCTCCCGTGTCTTTTTTCGTAGAAAAAAAAATATAAGACACTGTCTTATTTTCGGGGAAACACGGTAGTAAGCAAGTATGGATTAGGTGAGGAAGGT
Organism: Nanorana parkeri; assembly: GCF_000935625.1. NCBI lineage: Eukaryota > Metazoa > Chordata > Amphibia > Anura > Dicroglossidae > Nanorana > Nanorana parkeri. The sequence goes on from NW_017306659.1 coordinate 1,129,042, forward strand.
TTTCAGTCGAATGTATTTATTAAAAGGGGGCTTGCATCATGGCCACAGGCAAAATTGCAAATAACATCCCTTTTTAGCATTACATTTTCAAACGTTGCTAAAGTCACTCACATACACACATGATACGCAATCACTGGGTATAAATTGTATTGTTGAGCTGCTGTATCTGATTATGCTCAAAGAGAAAGAGAGATTATTTCCTAGTCTCATGCTGCCCTTGCTGCTTCTAAAGACTTGTGAGATTTTAGACAAATATGCTTGCAGCCAGGGCTGGTGAGGAAAAAGATTACTGACTCCATTATCATTTTATTATTGTCTCACTGCCAAACTGCAATAAAAAATATGGATTGAGGTAGGCTTTTTATCATGGAGGAACATGTAAAACATTTTTTAGGTCTCCAGGAACCCCTTTTTAAAACAAAGCTCCAGCTTATTATATTTACAGCTTATTGTAAATTAGATTGATCAGTAAGTTGTAATTATAATAATTATAAATAAAATGTATAAAGAATGTGAGGGACCTAGCATATATAACACCCACCCAGGGATATTCATTTTTAACCACTTAAAGACCAGGTGCTGTACTTTGACAGACGTTTATTTAGTCATGCAACGCTGTACTGAAATTAATTTTATACAATTTTTTGGGGACAGATAGCGCTTTCTTTTGGTGCCCTTAATCTTTATTTTTTACTATATAACAAAAAAGTACCCTAAATTTTGGGGGGAAAAAACTGTTTAACTATGAAATGTTATGAAACATTTTTTGGGTAAAACAATTTTTGGGTAAAACATAAAAGACGGGGTCACGTCGTGTAATCACACACCAAACATGTCAAGCTTTAAAATTGCGGGCACCCACGAAATCGCAGAAAACGACAACACCCAAAATTGGCCACAGGCGACACTTTAAAAGTTTCAACTCATCAGTTTAGTGTTATCAGTAATTAATGGCCCTAAAATTATTGCTTTCATTCAAACGTTGGCAGCGATATGTAACATGTGCAGCACAATAGGCGGAATCGTCATTTTCATACGTTGGCGCACCCGACTCATGTTTGCGTGTGTATGTCAGGGGGACATATTTTAATTTTTTTTTATTTGTGACAATTTTTTTTAGCTTCTTTATTTTTTTATGCTTTAATTTTTTTAAGACACCATAACCTGAGTGAGCACAGCAACAAGACACAAGGTAGTTATACCGCAACAGAAAGGTCTATACCAGGCAAAGATTTCAATGCTCACTGGAGTTTCAAGATGTGCTGTTCAAGCTCTTTTGAAAAAGCGCAAAGAAACGGGCAACTTTGAGGACCGTAGATACAGTGGTCGCCCAAGGAAACTTAATGCAGCAGATGAAAGGCGCATCTTGCTTACTTCCCTTCGACATCGGAAGATGTTCAGCAGTGCGATCAGCACCAAACTTGCGGAAAACAGTGGGACCCAGCTACACCCATTTACTGACCAGAGAAGTCTGGTGAGAACTGGTCTTAATGGAAGAATTGCAGCCAAAAAGCCATACATGTGATGTGGAAACAAGGCTAAGCGACTCAACTTTGCATGAAAACATAGTAACTGGGGTGCAGAAAAATGCCAGCATGTGCTCTGGACTGATGAGTCAAAATATGAAATATCTGGCTTTAGCAAGAGGCAATTTCTTCACTGAAGGGCTGGAGAAAGGTACAATAATGAGTGTCTGCACCAACAGTGAAGCATGGTGGAGGTTCATAGTTATAGTTACATAGTATTTGGGGTTGAATAAAGACATACGTCCATCAAGTCCAACCCATATAGGTCCACGCATCATCTCATTCTTAGGGATACTGGTATCCCTGGATATTACGGTCCCTCAAGAAATTGTCCAAACGTTTCTTGAACAAATCTACACTCTTGGCTGAAATCACTGCCGATGGCAGTGAGTTCCAGACCTTAACCGCTCTAACTGTAAAGAACCATCTTCGCCCATTGTGCTGGAATTTTTTCTCCACCAACTTTAGGTGGTGGCCTCTAGTCTTTGTAATGGAGTTAATCTCAAACAGTTTGTTGCCAATGTTGCTGTCACCATTGAACATCTTGTGCATGAAAATCATATCCCCCCCTAATCTCCTTAATTCCAGCCTAAACATGTTTAAGGTCAGAAACCTTGTCATATAGCTCTGGTCCTCCATTCCCCTAATTAGTCTTGTTGCCCTCCGCTGGACTCTCTCCAGTTCAAGGACATCCCTTCTCAGTACCGGCGACCAAAACTGGACCGCGTACTCCAGATGTGGCCGAACCAACGATCTATATAGAGGCACAATTTATAGACTTGTCCCTGCAATACATCCCCTTCTTAATACAGGACAAGACCCTGCTGGCTTTGTTTACCTTGCAGTCTGGGGCTGCATTTCTGCAAATGGAATTGAAAGTTTGGTCAGGATCAATGGTGTCCTCAATGCTAAGAAATACAAGCAGATACTTAGTATGCTGGCGCACAACCCTCTTGCTGGAAATCCATTAACTGTGCATGTCCTACACAATAAATATGCCTAACATATCATTTAAATATTTGTCGACTTAACACATGGCATTGCAATAATATATATTTTTTATATTACACTGCAACATCTGTTGGCATCTGACCACAAAGTAACCATGTTAAATAGAATTTGCAAAATAAATAGAACAGCTCTATTCATCTATATTTTGGCTCCGTTATCAGCAAGCACATCCATCATATGTGCCATTTTATTGAAGTCTGTTAAATGTCTGCTGCCATCATGTTGGACAGTACATTTTACAAGAGCATATACAGGATATTTCAGCACATATAAATTTGAAAAACTGCTGCCATCTTGCAGAGGACATTTTACAAAGCTCAAAAATGGTGGTTACAGAGGACATTTAAATCTCCAGTGGAGTCAAATATAAACGAACAGTGACGTATTCTTTATTGTAAATGCTATTTAAATGCCACTGTAGCCAGATTCTATCCACAGTGACATTTACATAGCCTACAATTTTATTAGTAAAGGTATTAAAAGTGCACCACAAAAGCTGAACATTTAATTTGTCCACAAACAATTTGACAAATTAAATCTGGATAAAACACCTGGACCAGATGACTTACACTCATGAGTCCTCAAAGAGTTGAGTTTGTTCTGTTATTTCCAAGCCATTGTTTGTAATTTTAGAGACTCTTTAATAAATGGCCTAGTACCAAGGGTTTTGCACAAAATCAATGTAATACTTAAATTCTAAAAGGGTTAAAGGTGTTCAACCAGTAACTACAGACCTCAATTTTGTTTTCTGTTTTGTTTTAGAAAAAATATTTGAGGGATTTGTAAAGGGCTACATACATCGATTTATAAAATACAGATGTTGTCAAGCAAACATACCGTATATACTCGAGTATAAGCCGAGATTTTCAGCCCATTTTTTTGGGTGAAAAGTGCCCCCCTCGGCTTATACTCGAGTCAGCGCCAGCGCGTCTTCTTACTTACCTCGCCGAGCGTCGCGTCACTGCTGCTCGGTGTGCGGCGATTCCTATGATGAAGTAACCAAAAGCTTAAACAAAGGGGTGGCTGTGAAAATAGATTATTTTTACCTTCCTAAAGCATTTCACAGGGTTCCTCAATACCTGCTATTGTATATTTTACAATATGTAGTCTTAGAAAATTCATTCTGTTCATGAATAGAAAACTGGTTGAAAGACTGCATTCAGAGAATCATGATTAATTATTTCTATTTGGTATGCTTTGATGTTGTAAGTGATGTACTCCAAAATTCTGTTTTGGGAACGTTTTAGCCAGTTTTTAATTCAAATGGCTTTTGGCAGGGCTGTAGCTACCATGGGGCGAGTGAGGCACTCGCCTCAGGCGCAGCTGAGAGGGGGCGCAGCCAGGGCTGGCCTGGCTTCGCCCGCTTGCACTTATTGCCATGGTGAGCACAGGGCGCCATTGGCAACAGACGCTCCAGGCGGCCAACACAGCCGCGGCTCGGCAGGGAGAAGAGGAGCAGCACAGGCTCCAGCTCCTCCTCGAATCCCTGCTGCTCTCACCCACCAGCATGGGCAGAGGATTCTATGTCTTCAATCTCTTTTTCTATTTCAAAATGGAAATGTCAGGGGTCTTTTTAGACCCCTGATATTATCCCGAAGCCCCCCCAACACACACACACACATTACTAGATATGTGCAAAGACTAAAAATTTGTTTTGGAGGAAATGAACAGAAACTAAAAATGTTTTCATTCGTTTAATAAAACGAAACAAATTTGTATGCTATTTTGGATTCGGGTACCAGCGCATTCTGCACATGCGTTCTGCCATCCTGGAGGCGGGGTGCATTATGTCACATACCTCACACGTCTGTTGGGGGGCACAATTTTCTTTACTTGCCTCGGGCGCAAAAGGAGCTAGCTACAGCTCTGGCTTTTGGTATTAAAAGTACCCAGAAATCCTGTGAACCAAACATACTGGAATACGTTACGTTAAAACAGTTATTCCTGGCTTTGCTCTCTTTTAGAAAGACAGGGTAAAACGAAAAGGTGGTGTCTGCCTCTTAAGTGATCTAAAAGTGAGTGTGAAAGAGGACCTTGTTGATGGAGAGTATGGTGCTGCTGAGGCATTATGGGTGGAGTTACATATGGGTATGAGTACTGTGAGGTTAATGATTAGAGTTTGTTACAGGCCTACCAGTGTTAATGAGGGAGGTAAAGACTCATCTCCTTATGCTGGCCACACACCTTTAGATTTTCTGCAGATTTTCTATGGTCAGATGGAAAAAGTGCAACAGATTCCTCCATCTACGCTAAACTGCGTGGATGGAGGAATCTCCTGCTGGGCCAAGCTTCAGTATCTTGCTAGTTGGCCCAGCTGGCTCTCGAAATACCTGAACAATACCTGCATCTAATCAGATCGTTCAGCTATTTTGAGAGCCTGCGGGGCCGACTAGCAAGATACTGAAGCTTGGCCCAGTGGGAGATTCCTCTATCCACACAGTTTAGCGTAGATGGAGGAATGTGTTGCACTTTTTCCATCTGACCATAGAAAATCTGCAAATAATCTATAGGTGTATGGCCAGCTTTAGGGGGTGAGATGTAAGGCAGTGGTTGTTAAAAATGGACTTACCGCTCCCATTTCTGCAAGTGTGCAGAATTAATTATGTTCCCTGTTGTTCAATTTTTACTTTTTGCTTCTGCTCGTTCTGTCTTAATATTCCACATAAGTATACTGTGGAAAATCTTTAATCTGTTATATGGTATATTGAGATTAGGTGCTGAACAGCTGGGGGTTCTATTTTCCCATTTTTGAAGGCATTTCTGTAAAGAGTATCTGAACTCTAAAAGTTGTGCCTAAAAATTGCCTGTGATCGCCCTGCAGCTGATCTTTTCCCCATTATTGACTTACCATGCCTTGTTCTGCAATCTGTCTCTTTGTAGGTGTATGGCCAGCTTTACACAGATAGAAAAGGCTGCAAGAGCTGGGACATTGGTTATAATGGGTGATTTTAATTACCCTGAAATTGACTGGTGTAATGGCACTGCTGTGACAGTAAAATGAAGGAAATTGTTAAACTTATTATAAGACAGTTTTACGGTACAGTTTTTAGAAGCTTCAACTAGAAATGATGCTCTGCTGGACCTGTTACTCTTAAACAATGCAGAACTTATTTAAATTTCTATATAAAAGAAAATCTGGGTAGCAATGACCATAATATTTAAGGGCCTGTTTTACACCAGATATGTTGAGGCTCTGCCTTTTCCAGCACAGCCCCAATGCATAAACAAGGCAGTTTGCCTTGTTTTGAATCTGATTGGTTCATACCACTGCTTTGCATGCAGTTTTTATTCTCATTACAGCCTGGTGCAACTGCATCACGCTTGACCATGCCAGCAGAACTCAATGAAATGTCACTTGTGACATTTCTGTAAAGTTTTAAAAATGAATAATATACATTAAAAAAAACATATATATATATATATATACACACACACTGTGCAATGTGCCTCGATCAGCATTTATTTACACGTCCTCATTTAGCTTAAGAATTAAGCCTATGAAATGTTAGTGGCTGCACTCAATTAATTGAACAAATAAAAACAGCGGCAATTCAAATACAAGGTGACCAGATGTGTGTCTGAGGCTTGACAGGTGTCTAAGTGCCTAGAAACTGCTACTCTCATATTGTAAATTGGGAACCTTACAAGTCCACTGTACACATACCTGTAAAGGACAATAAGGGGATAACAGTAATGTCTCCTTTTGCCCTCTGTTGTGGTACAGTGTAATCCTCTTATCGATAAGAGTTATACTTTGTGACCACCCTCAGCCAGAAGAAGATAACGATGGGCAAAGCACCAACAGAGAAGTGACCGTAGGAAAAATTGATAGTGTTATTTGCCCACTGTTCTTTATAGGCATGTGTACAGAGGACCTGGCAGGTTGGGGATAGAGAGTATCTCAGAACACATGAATAGGGAGTAGGGAGGTTATCCTTTAGGAAATGTATTAATGTATTTCTTGATTTCTCTAAAACATTAATAGTAATTATTATTACACATTAAAGAGACCCTATCACCTACTTAAAATTACAGGTAAACTCACAGTAAAATCTAGTATTTTGAATGCTTACTTATAGTGTTTTTGCTTTCCATAAATTATTTTTATGTAGCTTTCAATGTACCTTTGAACTTGCTAGAAAATCCAGGAGAGTCCATTTTATATCACAACCCCCTCCCTACTTGCACATCATAGTCCTCTTCTCTTCTGGGAGTATCTAATTACTCTATGTGCTTTCCCAACTTCCCTTCCCTCACCTCCTCACATTGTCTTTTATGTAGCAGTTGGTAGGAGTGAAGTATTACTTGAACAAGTTGAGTCTGCTGTGGCTGCTCATATCATATCCAAGATGAGCACACCCAGAAGCAATTTCAGGTATTTTGAATGTCTACACAAGTTGGGCTTTTAAAGGTAAATAACATGCAAAAAAATATGTCAAATCTACATATAACCGTATTGGAATTTTTTTTATTCAAATGATGGTGTGGCAACAGGGTCTCTTTAAGTGCAGTAACACAAAACTACAAAGGAAAATTATTTCTCCAAAAGCCAGATGAGTATAAACATGGATTCTGATTGGTTTCTATAGGTCAGTAAATTATGACTTACAAATAAGAATTTTTATTAAGTGGTGAGCAGAGCGAAGAACGTCTCTTGGTTGTCTGCTCTGTGTGATCACTGAGACCGGAGCGTGTTAATCACAGCGCCACCAGAGGAAGATTTTCTCTGACCGTCAGTGGTGTAGGGGAACATGGAGCCAGCTTCCCATGCAATCAGGAAGCTGGGGGGCGAGTAATGACCCGCCTCCTGGCTTTTTTATTAATTTGTATTAAAAGAAAGAGGCAATTTAGTATACTTTCTCCCTGATCTGATCAGATCACTTGTATCAAATGAGCAGGGATCTTGTCCGGCCCCGCCCTCTGCCGTGGTTTTCGGGGTCCCCCACTCTTCTGGGGGACCTGGGACCACGGCACATGAGCTCAGGCTGGAGAGTGGTGAGCAGAGCGAAAAACGTCTCTTCGTTGTCTGCTCGGTGTGATCACTGAGACCGGAGCGCGTTAATCACAGCGCCACCTGTCTCAGCTGTCAGAAACTGCACAGCAGATCTGTTCTGTGTTGGAGGGCAGGTTCCATAAAGAGAACCTGTCACCTCCAAACTATCACATAGGGGCTTGTAAGGAATAAAATTAAGTGGAAAAAAAGTTAAAAATAATAAATAAAAATTAAAAAAAGTTATAAAAAAGTGATATTTAAAAAAAATTAAAACCAAACCCGCTGCCCCCGCCATCTGCATGCAAATAAAGGCACGCGTAGGACATTGTGTGTGTGCGCTGAGTGCTGCCGCCATTCCAGTGTGTGCCATATTGTGGTTGCCAGGCAGCAGAACTCTTACACACACAATGTGCATTGAAAGGTAAGTTCACTTTTCCAAATAATATGGGAAAATGGAATTTCCTGATCAAATCTGGCCCAGTCTCTCCGATACCCCGCCTCTCCGATACTGAGTATACCGATACCGAGTATTTTGGGTAAGTACTAGTAGTCGCCCAAATGCTTCCCCGATACCGGAACTTCTGGTCAGAGGAAGATTTCCTCTGACCGGCAGTGCCGTAGGGGAACATGGAGCCAGCTTCCCAGGCCAATCAGGAAGCTGTGCAGTGAGTAATGACCTGATTGGCCAGGAACCTGGCTCCTTGCTGATTGGTTGGGAAGCCGGCTCGATGCTGATTGGCTGGGAAGCTGGTTTCCCGGCCAATCACAATCAAGCCAGCCAAACAATATGTCATTACCCGCTGCCCGGCTTCCTGATTGCCCGGGAAACCAGCTCCATGCTAGCGGCAGAACCGATATCAGTACTCGGTACCGAAAAACCGGTGCATCTCTAGTTTTGATTAAAAAAAAAAATTTTATTGGGACAAGTAGATCGGGCCCCTGCTTTAGCCCTTGGGCAAGTAGTTTTTTTATTTTTTTTTATTTCCACACCCCTGTTCATTAGCAGATGTATTGTGTGATTGATGTGTGAATGAAGGCTAGGAACTTTGGAGGGGGTCCCAAGCACTGGTAAAGCTGGGTACACCCGGAGCCAATCTCAGCATTCACACATTAGACTACCCAAAATGGACATATATGTAGCTTCAATAAAATTCCTCGACATTTATATTTCTGACCTTAAAATTTGATGTGCGTATGCACTGAGCCATACTCATTCACATGCAGCGTGGAATGTTTTCAAACACTTCTCCCAAAAAAAGGACAGAAAACATCTTATCACTTTGCTCAAGCACAAACAGTGCTCTATACACATACTGTTATTTAGCAGATGACATAACCCCTTCAAGCATATCAGAGCATGGAATATATCAAATAGCAATTAGAAGAATGATAATGCAGAAGTCATCTTGCAAAGGAATATGATAACCTTTACCAATGGGATAAGTAATTAAAAGTCGTATTTAATGGTAAACAAGATTAAAGCCAACTTTCACCATGGAAACTTCCCAACCAGAGTGTTAAATTTCAATAGTGCTAGATACTGCTGGAAAAATATGTCATCCTGAGTTTCACACTTAATTAAGAAACGATTTCTGAAACCCTGATCTAAAGTAAGCTCAGTAATTATAGAGAGCAATACCAGAAATCTTTGGCACATCTTGATCTGTTTATGCTCCTAGTTGGGAGTAATAAATAATAGCCTGGGAATGTGAAAATGCACTGGCCTCCTCAAACTATTTTATGTATTTTCAGTCACAGTTAATGTGGTCATGGTTGTACCAGTAACCACCCTTTCCAGGAGGTGATGTACATTGCAATAAATGTATTTTCTGCATATGCTTCTGCCTTGTCTTATTAAATGTGAAAGATATTTTTTATTTCCCAACAGAAATTACAATCTACTGTTACGCCATTTATCTTGCCGTAATCAATAAAGTGATTGTGACAGCCGGTCACTAAAGTAATAATTAAGGTGTTTATTCTTTCTTTGAGAACAAAGACTTGCATGTAAGCATCTGCTTTAAGTAAATATAATAATGCAAATAATAAAAACAAGTAAAATTTATAAGTATATAATGTATGAAAATTTAGATGAAGATAATTACACACAAGTCTGTGTAAACCATCCTTTTTTAGGTAGCCACTTCACTCTTCCTAATAATAGTCCCCTGGTGTAGGCATGTACCTGCTAGCAAGAAAAGACAATGAAAAAAAACACATAATAAAATATAAATGGTAAAATGTTTGTGCTACAGAAATCTATATTATCTTTCCAGTACGAATAGGCTATTGTACATGACATCTTTAAATGAAAGAAAGGTGGCTCACATATTAACAAAGTAATTGCCTGTGCTACAACCCACTTACTCGCATCGCGGAGAGGATCAAACGATACTATGCTGTGCAACACAGCTGGCGCAAAAGAATTATTTCACTTATGAAGTTATCTGTTATTTCAGCATAAGAAGCAAAAGCAGGCCTGGACTTTTTCTCAATCTTATAAAAATGAATGGAAACAGGAAAAATGTATGGTTCTGCCACCTTATGTAGATGCTCCATGGTTTAATTAAGAGAAAAACGGTCAAAGGGCCCAATTTCAGAACCTCTTACTATAACATTGTGAGTCTTTATTTAAAAACCTTGGTCAGATGCCAAGATTGATTGAGCCAATCTGATCCTCCCTTCCCCCCAGAGTAAATTAGTGTACAGGACCTGTTAAAGCACTAAAGCTGGGTACACATGGTTATATTTTTTTGTTCGTCCTCGCTCCATCCACAATAACGATTCTCCCGCTGTGTACATTGTATTCTGACAGCAGCCCTGGACGCAGAGTTTCTAAACAGTGCTTGTAGCTGTTTGGCTGCAAGCATCGTTTGGCTGATGACTTTCCAGCTTATCACCTCAACAAATGATTTAATGATACGCCTGGAACAAGCATTTTGATCAGAAATCCAGAACTTCTTTATGTGCATAATAGTTTCAAGTCAAGTGACCCAAATGGTATTGACACAGTTGGATCAGCATGGCAGCCAAACTACTAGCTTTTTCTGGAGAAGGCAACAGTGGCAGTCTCCAAATTCTCTCTGTAAAGGTTTTCTTGGAGCTCTTAAATCATACCCACGTTTGGCCAAACCACCATTTGAGTTTCTCAGTGTGCCAGAGTTTGTCCTTTTATGTAATAACTATTCAAAAGAGCGAAATGGAACTGAATGCCCAGACAAGGCTGATGTTTAGGATAAAATGGCAAATCAAAAACTCAAATCATGTTTATATTATACAGTATATCTGCAAGGGTGCTAATTTATCTAGCTAATAGTATAGCTAGTTGTAATTACATTCAACTGTGGTGCTGGGCTTACTTAGAAAGTGATCTTCGGGGAGGGTCGGGATACACTGGGAGGTGCAAAGGAGGCAGCTGTGTCAGGCACAGTGTTTTCATTTAGGGAGGGGAGCGCCACAGTGACAGCTCTCAGTGAAAGCCCAAGTGAGTGGTTAAAGCCTTCTTCTGCCAGCTCTTTGTTTTCTGTTTTTTTTTTTAAGGCAGTTAATGACAAATGCTGGCACGTTACAGTGACATTAAACTCAGGAGGTAATTCTTAACTATACATTATCTTTACATTACAAGTACCTTAACTATAAACAAAAATGTACCTTATTTGCACATGACTTGGCTGTAGATCCTCAAATCATCTCTGAATTGGTGCTGACACTGTCCTTCCTTCTGGAGGGTGGCTCCTTTTGTTCCCCGTGGTCCCCGTGTCTGTGTTGTAAAGTATCCACCGCTCCAAGCTTGCTCCTGTAATGTACTACAATCTCAATATAAATTAGTAAAGTAAATCTGAGATTGTAGTCCATAACAGGAGTGAGCTTGGAGTGATGGCTAGTTGACAACACACACAGGAACCATGGGGAACAAAAGTAGCTGTATGTCGCTGGCATACAAAAAAAGACTTTAAAAAGACTCCTGGCGTCTATAGCTGTTGGCACTCTGTCTAGCAGCGTAAAGCTTATGGTCTGCTTTACACTGGAAGCAATTCTGGTGGCCACCAGATTGCTTTCAGGGGCCAGTGAAGTGCATGCCCCCCGCCACCCGACACCCCAGTAACTCATCATAATGTAATCTTACTCCTCCTTGCTCCCTCCTGCGGGCCCAGGACCTGCATCACAGCATGTAAGCCCCCCATGTGATAGCAATAAAGTACATTAAAAAAACAAAAAGATAAACATTTAAAAATACAAAAAAAATGTAAAGCCCTCGCCCCTGTCAACAAGCACATAAACACATAACATAAACGTGTTGGGTGCACCTACGTATGAAAACAACATATTAGGTATCGCCGCTTGAGAGCAATAATTCTAAGGCCAGTATTCACGGTTAATTCTAAACTGATGACCTGTATGGGTTTTTAAAGTGTTGCCTATGGACAATTTGGGGTACTGTATTTTGTCGCCATTTCACATGTGCACATAATTTTTAAGCTTGACATGTTGGCATCACCTTATCTTCTATATTTTACAAACAAATGGGTATTATATAGTGTTTTTGTGAACTAAAATTCACGTAAGCGTAATTTTTACAAAAATGTTGGGTTTGATAAAATGTTGCGCTCATATAATGCGACATAAAAATGTGCAACTGCTGCCATTTTATTCTACAGGGTCTGTGCGTTTAAGGAAATATATAAGTAATATATATAAATATACCAGTTATTTTTTAAAGTAATTTTTAGACCTAAAACACAAAGCATGTGTTAAATATATTTGTTGTTATTTGTTTTTTGTTTTTTTTTTACAAGTGTGCTCCGTCTATCCAGGTAGTTTACCCTCTTGTTAGTTGCCTCCTGTTTACCTACTGCTGACGGAGGTGTCGTAAAAGGCAGCAGGCTCAGTCAATAGCAGCTCCTCTGTCCCTATCAGCCCACTCAGTTCCAGCCTCCACTGCCACTGCACTCCTGAAATTTGGAGTGCAGTGTGTATGGTAAGCTACCAGCGGGGTGTCTTCAAGACCTATAAGTTCCAGTCCCAGACCTGTTGCTGCAATATGCCACTGCACCAGCAGTCAATGCTGCACTGCACACAAACAGGTGGCAGGTCCACTCCATATGCGTTCTTATGCTATACATACTCATGACCACTCTACTGTATATGCTATATTGTATAATAAATAGTCCTGGCTGCTACACTGTGTACAGTATGCTATATTGTATGATTTATAGCCCTGGCTGCTACCCTGTATAAGCTATATTGTATGATGCACATTCCTAACTACTACACTCTTTCATAGTCACTTTAAAAGCTAAGTGTACTTTTAAACAATGTACAGTTATCCTTTTTCTATAGCACCCTAACTGAATAAGATCCACTCTCCACCTCCACAGATCTCGAATTCCCTCAATTTCACTGCCACATAATAACCAATCCGGGTAATTAGAGTGTTGTACAGTGGTGTTTTTTTCTGCTCTGGGGCCTTGTGATTTCTAGTTTATGCCCTTAGTACCCTGCCTTTTGTGTTGCCTCTGTCTGGTCTGGCGCTGTTTGCTATTAGCGCAAGGAGATCTGTAGGTGACCACACAGCAGGAAGTTCCCACAATGTAATTTCGCACTTCCTGGTCTATGTGAAACCTTATTGGCAGACCTGGAGCAAAGCAGTGATGCAGAGACGACAAGTTTTGTAACTCCCCGCCCCCCCCCCCCATCTTCAGGCACTGGGCTGCAGTGCACCTTCAGGTTCAAGAACATGTTAAGACTCTGAAGACTCCTTTATTGTGTGTCTGAGCATTACTGGTGCATTACTGGTATGCCATCATTACCTCTTGTTCCGTTGGTTTCCATCGAAAGGTTTAACACACTGAGGAATTAAGTTCTGTGTTACTAGCTGCAGTGTCATGCGCGTGCTCTCCACACTCTGCTCCCGCCTTTTTCAGCGTGAGGTAGTGCTTTCCGCAATTGCAAGAGGCACAAGCTTTTCGTCTCGATTAGTCCTTGCTGTCACCTACAGTGACTTAGTGACCTCCAGCCTAGTAACCCCTCTCCTGCTTTTAGCAGCTGTTTGTGAGTGTCCAATGTTTTTCACTTGGTGTCTTAATTAAGTTGCCTCACTCTAGGAACGCAGCATGTCAGGTCCCGAGCACAAAGGGAGCAGTTCGCTATATCAGGACTCCCCAGCTCCACTAACAGTTTTGGGGTGACCTGTAGTGTCCCTTCTCAGGGACTTGACACTGATAGCCTAGATTGTTGCCCCCTACTTGCGTTTACACACTACTCAGAGTCTTGCTTAGTTGCGTCAGGTGTTGCCCCCTCCTCGGCCTTATCCAGGGAGGCGTTCCCTACAGCTACACTAGAATTTATGGACACAATTGCAGCTATGATTGCTGACTTGGAACACAGAGGCCAAAAGCTTACTTTTACACCTTCTTCTCTAAAATCGTTATCTGACATTCCTGCAGCTGTAGCGACCTCTGAACCTTCTGCTGCAGATGCACTGTCAAATGAGTCCCAGAAATCTGTTCTGAAATAATTTGTTCCCAGGGAACCACAATCAACTTATATAGCGCCCAAATGTAAAGATACCATATTGGTTATTATTGATGTGGTGGGAGCTAGCTTAAAACTGGAACAGCCCATGGCTGATAATAGTGTTGCTACTAGTTTGGGATTCCTGAGGGGCCCCAACACTATCAATTTTTCAGTAAAGTGCTTACTTGATCCTTTTCTGTACTGAGACTGGACAAATCCTGGTAATGTATTCACTCTTCTATCCTCTATTGCTGCTGGTGGCTCGGGAATCTAGCTCGGAAGTTGGTGGATGCCTTTCCTCCCACTATCTTGGAAGATCCTAACAACACCTTGGTGCAGGGGACTTGGTTGCCAGTGGAATCAGATCTCCCAACATTCTGTAGCTCTAGGTATTTTTATTGTCTCTACAACACTGGACTCCCTGACTGGAATTTCATCTGCTCAGAATTCAATTGTACAAGTGTTAGGGAAACCAAGAAACGGAGGCGTTTATTGAAAACAACAATAAACATAAATGGCAAAAAACAATTGAGAAAGTCCAGGACCTTGTCGGTGCCAAGCCGGGGGTCAGATGCCAAAACGGGTGGTCAGTAAAACCAGGTCAGGGAGCACGGATAGCAGGATGAACAGAGACAATAGCTGGAGGTAGGAGCCAGAGCCAGGGTCATGCACGGAGAACAGGAACTACAGAGCACTTGGTAGATCAGAACAAATGCAAATGCGGAGACTGAATGGACAAGGTGAAGGCTAAATAGTGAACTGGTGCCCTGCATTATCACTCTGAGATTGGAATTTGCCAGGAGTCTTGTTAGTAGCAGCAGAATGATGATGTTAACGGGTTTGGACGTAAGAGGGCGCCAAAGAGGAACAGCACTGTCAGAAGCACTACAAGTCATGCTGCAAGTGACTGGACAAGGAAGGGTAAGAAACCCAGACAACAATGTCACAGAAGTGGCATATATCAACTATCAGGGAGGAATCAGAAGCATTGCAGTGGCAAAAGAGGGTTCCAGCCTGGGCAGAACTTCGCTCTCCTGCCTTGTCCACTGTTAACATTCAATTAGGACGACTGGCTCTTTTTTGTCATTCCTAATGTTCCCCGTAAAGGGGAAAAAGCTTAACATTCCATCTCTCAATGATATCATACAAGCGTATTGTCTTAAAAATACTGCAAGTCTTCGCTTTTTCCTGCCAAAGCGTTCACTACTAGGTCTGTAGGTGCCTTTGGGCTTTTCAGCATCAGGCATCGGTTTCTAAGATTTTCAAGGCTGCCACCTGGTCTTCTCATTCTCTTAAGTTTTACCAGATGAGTATTCAAACCTCATGTGATGCCTCCATGATATTCTGAAAGGGATAGGTACTGTAATGCCGTAGCAATAGTAAGAGTCTCAGCTGCGGAGGCTATACAGGTGCAGGGTTGTTTGTTAGGGTACGGCGTCAGGGTCGGGTTCCAGGCGTCACTCTCAGAGTCTTAAACGGAGAGTTTGGAACCCTACCATCATGTGCCGCAATTAGTAAGGGTTAACACAGTTCACTCAGAGTAGCTCCTTAGTTTCAGGTGCGACTTTTATCCAAAATAGTTATGCAGATTGTAATTTCAGTAGTAATCAAAAGTAATCCTTTGCAAACGTCAGTTTAAGCAGGAGTTATACGCAGGGTATTCAAAGCATACAATAGGTAAAACTTATAATGAATATATGCAGTTTGCAGTTCCGAGTTTTCCCCAATAGAGGGAGTAAGAGACAGTCAATGAGCCACAAGAGTTCTTTCTAGTTTGATTCTCTAGTGAAGAGCTCGGCAGTGGCTAACAGGGTTTTCTGTTACTTTCACAGAGAACCTATACTTGCTGTTTTGCAGATGTCTTGCAGAGAGGTTCCAGGCTTTCAGGGGTTCTGGGTCCACAGCTCACGCAGCAGGCTGTCAGATGGCGTTCTCAGATGAATAATAGAACGCCATACTGACCCGGCTTCCTGCTATTTATGTGGATTGGATAGGGGAGGTGCTGGAGGCGCTGGGCGGCCCGATGCGTTCCACGCTGGAACGCATCGGCGATTTACTTCCTGATTTGCGGCTGCGGTCCCTTGTGGAACGCAAGCCGCGATCGTTACAGGTACCCTTTGTTAAAGTGGATCTGTGTATATAACAAATCTTGCCTGCGTCCACCCTCTGTTCCTGTTGATCAAAATATTGAAAATTAATACATATCTCCAATGGAGAATTCTTTGGTTTTCATGGTCTTGGTCTGCCACTTCCAGCCAGTGTTTGTGAAGCACATATCATAGAGAATTCTGTTCAATATTCAAATGGGCATGACTATTATTCTCTTGAGCAGGGTCTTGTACATGTAAACTTTACCAGCTTGTGAAAAGCTGCACATCACAAGCTTAAGATATTGCTGGCGCATCCAAGCCTAGCTTCCACCACAAGCTGTTCCAGAATCGCCACTGGAGCGTCCAAAACAAATATTCCCCCCATGCAATAAAATGAGGTGAACATATTTTGCCCTGGTTTCAGGGGAATTATAACGTTTGATGAAAAGCTGTTCTATGATGGCTGCAAAAAAGCCGAAGTAGATATAGAACACTGAAAAGGCATGCAATTACGCCATAAATTGTCAATTAAATAATTCTTGGACAGGTAGAATTTACAGTTATTAGCTTTCTTTGCACTAATTGCTATGCTATTCTTTGTGAAATAAAACATGTTTTCTTGCTCTAACCAAAAGTTACAGCTTTTAATATCTGCAGTATATTTGTTCTTGACACCAAATACCCCTAAGAGCGGTCTATAGGACAGTGGTGGTCCCATAGACTTCTACTTAAGTTATTTCTATTTAAAAAAGGAGCTGGGACAGGAAGAAAAACTAAGCTATTGCTGTTACTGTACTCCCTGCTCAATTTTCGGAGAACTGTATTTCAGAAAAGAGACCATGGAGGTGTAATATTGCCCCATTTCACTTACCTTGCACTGTCATTTCCATGATTTTTTCCTGGAGCTCTGCTTAAATCACATTCTTGAAATTACCCTTCTGTACATTGCAACCATACGGTGAATACAACATTTTGATTAGACTATTGTTGTTTAGACAAGTTGTAAAGCAGCCTGGAACCTTCCCATGTACATACCACATATACAAATCCACTTATTTTGTGTAGTGTGAGATCAGTACTCAGTACAATCTATTATAATCATTTATGCTATATGTTTTTGTAGGTTTGGTGCAGAGCAACCAGTGTACATTAACATAATCCGAGACCCAGTGAACCGATTTCTCTCCAATTATTTTTTTCGACGGTTTGGAGACTGGAGAGGAGAACAAAATCACATGATCCGTACACCAAGCATGAAAGAAGAGGAGAGGTACTTGGTAAGTTCGTGCAGTACATAATTTGTTTCAGTTTGGATTAGGGACCTCAAGGAATTAACCAAATACTGCCATTTTCTAAATTAGATAAGTATAGTCTATTAAAAGGAAGTTTGGTTTCTTTTCATTTACCCTTCAACTGATCTTTAGCTTTCCCAGTTTATATTTCTGATGGATATTTATGTCAAATATATTTATTAAATGGACATGACAAGGATTTTTTTTCTTTGTAAATAACTTGCAGTCTCTAGGAGCCACTGTGGCCACTGTAGGAGCCCCTATAAGTTGGATATGCAGTCACCACACACACCCCCTTTTTTCATTTACAGCAATATTCCATTTACAGAACTTATAGTGGGTGTTTGAGTGGGTGAATCTCTCCCCCAGTGCCTGCATTAACCATTCATCAGCCAGAGTGCTCGAAGCAATTTTTGAACATAAAAGGAAGCCAGAAAAAGTAACTAACGCAGGGATGAGATTTTCAGAAAATAATAATGGTCAAATTGCACTTACATAGTATTTCTAGATGGACATATTTTAACAAACCTGTAGGCTTTTAAAGGGTCACATAAAAAAAATCCAACAAGAAGAGTGGGTATCCTTTATAATGGTTTTGGCATTTGAGCACAGATCTCACCAGTAAAGTCCCAAAGATATAGGAGACATGGTTTGGTGGTTTAACTTACCTTTGCGTTGGATGAACACAGCTTAATTTAATTCAAGTACAACACTAAACAAGTTTTCTTAAACTGCATGGATAGCCAGATGTTTAATATTTTCTTGAAGATTTAGCAAGTTTCAGCAGGTATCTACTAAGCATTTAGGATAGATATAGCTGCAGAGCTCTGAGCTTGATAAATGTTTACTAAAGTGTACACATACTTGTTAAAGCTACGTCAGGTATTACCATAAATATCTCTCTTCAGCACCGCCAGACTGGAGATGAAGGGTGCTTAGAGGGGTTCTTAAATGCATTGTACAACCTTGACAAATGTAATACTCTTGAGACTAGCAAGGGTTTAAAATGTCCATGAATACTTAGTATTCATAAGTTCCTTTTGTTCTTGCAAGATAGTTTAGGTGTAGTAAGGCCAATTTAATTACCATGATCAGATAACCCAGGTTTTCAGCCACAGATCTCCTGATCACTATTCCTCATGGCTGGTGGATGACCAGCATACTGATAACAGGACATCTGTCCTTCTGTACCTACTGACTGTTTAAAATAAATGTTCTTTGGACCTTCCCTGTCAAAAACCCAACAGTGCTGATATGCACTAAGTGTCTGTTGCATTTATGTTGCTACCCTCATTCCCAGTGACCTAGTAAAATGTATGTTGCAAAACAACAAATGCAGAAATATTTTGTCAGTACAACAAACGTATCCAATACATAGACTGACAGTTCTGAAGAGTGCAGAAGATTCCATACTCAAAGTGAAACATTCTTGCTTAAGCCTAGGGTACTATTAATACTATGACTGTATTTTTTTCTCCATTCCTATTACCAGGTTGTTTTAAGAAGGGGGGACATTTTTTGGGCCCCTCCCTGCACATTAGTGAATGGCATACTAACTTTTACCAGCATTCTTAGGGACACACATTCTTGTTGCCCTTTAACTATGTTGTTGTCAGTCCATACACCTGGTGTACCAGGCTTGTATCTGTAGTGAGCAACTGCATGTTTTTATCAGGTATAAATAAATTCAACCTGTGAGGATGGTAGAGGATGAAGTAATATTCATAAATCTCTGCTGGCTATGAATCTTGATCTTATCTCAACCATAGGAGGATTCATTCACTAATTTCCAATTGTGGTAGCCATATATAAGCTTCATATCACCATTACCAGCTTCATAGTGTATTTAATTCATTAGCCTGACTGTGGGTAGAACAGTGATTGTGCTGTGTCTGATTACATGTATTCAGACAGTCTTAAAGGTAATTTAAGACAAATTATTAAGGTTTTGAGTTATTATTTCGCCATGTCGTCCCACTTACTTGTGACCTTTTATTCTAATTATCACTCTTAGCTATATTTCTCTGAGAGTGTTAAGGTAATAAGTGGCATAATTAAGACCATTTTGTTTATGCTCAGGCTGCAGAATTGTCATAGCATGCAAAGCATTTGACATCCTCTTGAATTGGATTAGGCTGTCTGAAATTGTATTTAAAATGTAGACGTTGTTAGAAGCTGACAAAGTAAATGTGTATTTGTTTTCCAAAATAAACATCATTGTTTTCTTTTGTATACAGTATTGATAAAGCAGTAAGCAATATTCACTGCAAACATCTGTATTTAGAAAAGTTGTATTGAGAAATGTAAAAAATAAGTTGTATTATGTACTAGATGATACTTACTGCTTATATTCAAGCTGATTTCAGGTTTTATCATGTTTGTCTTGGAAATAAACTGACTATGCATACTATGGGATCTATTTATAAACGATGTGCAGGGTCGTTTGCCCTTCAAAAATCTGTGAACATTCGTTTTGGACGAATGTTGCCAAAAGCCAATGTTCTTAATATATTTTTCCAGTTCAAACATAGGGGTCTATTCAATAAGCTGCTGTAGGCAGCCGAGTGAATGACCGACCTAAAGCGAAGTGAGCCGAACGTTGTTCGGCTATTCACTTCAGGCTGGTACGGCTGATTTCAGCCGTATATCGGCTGAAATCAGACGTACATTGGGTGGCTTTGCGTGGCTTTGGGTCGGCCGAACATGCTCAGCATGTTCGGCCGACCCAAAGTGCAGAAGGAGTTCGACTCAGCCGATCCAACTTCTGGATCGGCTAAGCCGAACCTCCAACAGGCTACTCACTGGTGTTCGATCAATTATTATAGATGCTGAACAGCAGTGAGTGAATAGCCTTGGCTGTTCTGCTCGGTCTCTCTGTGGGACCGAGCAGAACAGAAAAATAGTTCAAAAAGTAGAAAAATAGAAAACGATTGTGCGGAGCTAGCAATGGCAGCTAGCTCCTCCCAACGTTTTCCATTGGCCCGCGGTTCTGCTGTCAAAAAAAAGAAATGTCAGAAAAAAAAAAATGTTTGGCCATAGGAATGCATTGCTAGATTCCTATTGGCTATTGCAATTTGCAATAGCCAATTGCAAACTAGCTATTGTACCCGCCCTCTGCTGCTGTCAATCGGTAGTGGGGCCCAAATGGAGAACTGCAGCAGAGGGCGGGTGCAATGCTAGTTTGTTATTGCAAATTGAAATAGCCAATAGGAATCTAGCAATGCATTCCTACGGCCAAAAATATTAATTTTTTTTCTATGCTGACACGGCTCCGTGTCAGAATAGAAAAAACAGAAAAAGCAGCGTTTCTCTCCTTGGCGGCCGGAAGCGGGAGACTCCCGGAGCGCCCGGGAGAGTTAGGCTGTCTGTAGATCAGTGTCCCTGGTTAGCTGGTAACCAGGGACGCTGATCTCTCTGCAAGTGGCCATTGGCCGGCCGCTCGGCCAGCTTCGGCTTTCAGCGCAGCTCAGCCAAGCCGAGGCATATGCCTTCGGCTCGACTGAGCCGCTCGGCCAAGTTCGGGAGCTGTACGGGCTATAGTGAATAGCCCGTACAGCAGCCCTTCGGTTCTCCTGAACCGATGGGGGCCTGGGGCCGAAGCTAGCCGAAGGATCGGCCGAAGCTACGGCTAGATCCTTTGGCTGCTTCGTGAATAGACCCCATAGTGTTGTAAACATACATTATGACCAGTAGATGGAATTTCTCAGTTCTAATGTAGTTTGTTTTTTGTAATAATACATTATGGCCACTAGGTGAAGCTCAGGAGCATAATAGTATTTATTATGTATAATGTTACATGATCTAAATATTTATGTCATATGCTCCTCACTTTCATCTAGTGGTCATAATGTGCTCACCCTGCAAATTATAAATAGACCCCTATATGATAGCAACACTGTTAGGTATACATTAGTAGAATGACATTAAGATATAT